>NC_132799.1:19126543-19384043 GCF_048594095.1 Paramormyrops kingsleyae
GTAGAGGTGCTGTGTGAAGTGTGGAGAATGAGGCGAAAACCGCAATGTTGGTATCAATGGTGAAAATGAGTATCTAATCAGATACTAATTTTTAATATCGCTTAGTATCTGAGAATCGATTTTTTGACAACCCCAGCGTCAGCTATATCTTCCGGTACATTTTTAGCGGTGCAGCAGTGAAAAAGGTCACCCCTTAAACAGTTTCCAGCTGTGCCACTTTCCGAATCTTATGTAAGCTACTTAAACCAGTATTGTGGTATAAGAAAAATTCATATCATAACAATAATTAAAAAAAAAGGTTTTCGGTATGAACTGGTATAAGAACATAAGAACATAAGAAATTTACAAACGAGAGGAGGCCATTCGGCCCATCAAGCTCGTTTGGGGAGAACTTAACTAATAGCTCAGAGTTGTTAAAATCTTATCTAGCTCTGATTTAAAGGAACCCATGGTTTTAGCTTCCACTACACTAGCAGGAAGACTATTCCATACTCTAACTACACGCTGTGTAAAGAAGTGCTTCCTCAAATTTGTTTTAAAATGTTCTCCCGCTAATTTCCACTTATGGCCACGAGTTCTAGTATTTAGACTAATATTGAAATAGTAATTTGGCTGAACAGCATCCAGACCCGTTAGAATCTTATAGACCTGAATCATATCCCCCCTTAGTCTCCTTTGCTCAAGGCTAAACAGATTCAGTTCCGCTAACCTCTCCTCATAAGACATTCCTCTAAGACCAGGAATCATTCTCGTAGCTCTTCGTTGCACCTTTTCTAAAGCAGCAATGTCCTTCTTGAGGTATGGTGACCAAACCTGCACACAAGTATTCTAGGTGGGGTCTTACCAAGGAATTATATAAGTGTAACATCACTTCCCTTGACTTAAACTCCACACACCTAGAGATATAACCCAACATTCTATTGGCCTTTTTTATTGCTTCCCCACACTGGCGAGAGTGGGACATGGAAGCATCAACATACATATCTAGATCTTTCTCGTAATCAGCTACCTTTATTTCAGTGGAACCCATAAAATATCTGTACTTTATATTTCTGCTCCCTGCATGGATTACCTTACATTTATCTGTGTTAAATTTCATCTGCCAAGTATCAGCCCATTCGCTAATTTAATCCAGATCCCTTTGAAGCCTCTCTGCTGCTAGATCAGTATCTGCTACACCGCCCACCTTGGTGTCGTCTGCAAATTTAACCAATTTACTGTATGTATTTGTGTCAATATCATTAATGTAAATTAGGAACAACAGTGGTCCTAAAATTGAACCCTGCGGTACCCCACTATGAACGGAGGCCCACTGTGACATTGTGCCTCTAATAACTACTCGCTGCTTCCTGTCAGTTAGCCAGTTTTTGATCCATACTGCCACAGTTCCTAAAATCCCTGCAGCTTTAAGCTTTAGCAAGAGCCGTTTGTGGGGGACAACATCAAAGGCCTTCTGGAAATCTAAGTAAATCACATCATAGGCCTTTTTGTGATTAATTTCACTTGTAGCTTCCTCAAAGAACTCAAGTAGATTCGTTAAGCAGGATCTACCTCTCCTAAATCCATGTTGGCTATCCTTTATAATGTTATTTGCATCTAGGTAATCTACCATTTTCACTTGAATTATAGCTTCCATTATTTTTCCAGTAATGCTAGTTAAACTGATTGGCCTATAGTTTGCTGGATTACTTCTATCCCCTTTTTTGAATATGGGTGTTATATTAGCATGCTTCCAATCTGATGGTACCACACCCGCAGATAACGATTTCTGGAATATTAAAGTTAAAGGTTGGCTAATAATATCCCTCATCTCTTTTAAAACTATAGGTAAGATGCCATCAGGCCCCTGCGATTTATTTATTTTGAGTTTAGCTAGGCTTAGTATCACATCAACCTCAGTTATACATATATTGGTCATAGACGATGCTGTATTCGTATTAATTGGTGGTAAGTTACTTGTGTTCTCCATTGTGAACACCCTTGAAAAATAATCATTAAATTCATTTACTATATCAATTTCATTATCAATTATACGTCCCTTACTATCCACCCACCGCCCAACCATAGGTCATACACTCTTCAGATTACAGAGAGCGACAAAACAACAGAACAGCAGCCCAACCATGAACATTACGTGTCTGCCAAGAACCAACTGGTGATAAAAAGCTGGGATAAAATGTCCTCCATGTAGTAGCATGAAGAATGCCAGGACACAGAATTTGGATTCTGCTGAATTCCACACAGGAATGAAGGTACATAATTCATCCTCACAGAGGTCACACCCACACAGAGGTCACACCCACACAGAGGTCACACCCACACAGAGGTCACACCCACACAGAGGTCACACCCACAGCCTTTCCTTCAATGGTCTGGCTCCTCAAATTCAGCTACCAACTAACCTCTAAAGACTCCCTTTACATCATCCTAATTTTAAAAGGCTGAAAGTGGTCTCACAGGGCATAGCCTGTAATTAAAATTATTTTCAGCAGTGCCCCCCCCCCCCCCCCAAAGCTTGAAGGGCATTTCTGAATGCGTATGGCACTTCATACACCTACACAGCAGAATCTGCATTGTTGAAAGCACTAGATGCCCATCCTATCCACCCACCACCATCCCCCCCAATCACCATAAATCATGTTGAAAGAGTAAATCAGCAGCTCTGGCAAATTTAGACAGCAGCACCCTCCCTATGCAGTGGATCCTGCTACAACATCCTGAGCAGCCCCAAAGAGTTCACTGTGAAAGTGCAATCGCCTCCAACCCCCGTCATTGGTCTGTGAGGTCTCCATCACACACCTCCTCTCCACTCACAAATCAGACCAGAATACATTAACACCGTGACACACGGTTGCTGTTCTCTAGAATCCACCCAAAAATAGTGAGAAGGTGGAATCACTTGACTGACTAGATCCAATTCACCACAGTGACCCTGACCAGGCCAAACCTCCTTCTCATGGGCCTTTAAACTTTCTGGGTTTGGCTACATCTGAGGTACAGGTGCAATAATCACTATATATCCATGACTTTGTCCATGACTTTGTGTGAGAGAGTATGTGTAAGTGAGGTTTTTGAAGACCAGCGTGCTGCAGATATTATATATATATATATATATAATATCTGCAGCACGCTGGTCTTCAAAAACCTCACTTACACATACTCTCTCACACAAAGTCATGGACAGGAAAACCTGCAAATACAACACCAGTCCACCAGGGGCACTACCTCTGCGTAGTCCTGCAGCAGAGATCTGGGAAGGAGGTCCTCCACATGGACAGTGACTGGGGGACCTGTCCAGTTGCTTTGAGAGAAGAGGTGCAGACAGGCCACAGATAATGCAAACAGCACAGCCTCCCTGTAAATAATGTGAAACACAAAAAACATGAGAGATAGAGGTGAAAGGCAGAGCCAGCCAGATGCCAGACTGCTGCTTCCAAATCCATGTATGGTGGTTTTTTTCACCACCAACCATTTCATTTCATTAAGATTTTCATTAAGATTAATCATTACAAAATATCAAACCACAGGCCAGATACAGATCAAACACAAAAAACACTCATTACATGACAACACTGTAACAGGTTGCTTTGATTTCCCATTAGATCAGCTTGGTAAACGTGTTGCCAGGTTAAGAGAGCAACAGTGACGTAAAACTAAAGAGATGCTTATCTACTGTTCACAGTGTACATCATAATTTACCATGTGCTAATTTCTCCTAGCGCATTTGTGAGAATCACCATGTTATGTTAGCATCAAACACTAGCAGAATTAGCATTAGTTTACGTCAATTTGCATTACAGATTCATTTCATTCAGTCATTCTCTATTACTTTTCTTTAAGTAGAAGGTTGGAAATTTTCAGGTTCCGTGTTATAAGGAATTCATCAATACATTACAATGTGTAATACTACTAATAATGAATAATACATAACATACCTCTCTGTTTGGTCATCTCCGCCTGTGGCCAGGAAAGCTAGCACCCGCTTCTCCAGATGAGATTCGATGGTCTCCTTGGGGCCGCTCTCACCACCCAGCAGGTTCAACACGATGCGACTCTGCAGTACCCCCTCAAAGTCACCCTCCAGGAGGGACTGAAAGAGCGGGCCACTCTCTGCCAAAAGGGAACCAGATGATATAATGCAAGAAGTCATCACCATTCAAACTGAGTAGTTCAAAATAAAGCCAAAAGCTCTTGCAGGTTTTCAGTCTGTGGGACTCACTTTAATGTTCAGGCATCAGAGGTCATCTGTAGCCCTCACCTCAACCACACATGTAGGCCACCTGCCCCAAAAATGATGGGACTCTGACATGCCTCTCAAGTTATTTCACAACTGCAACAGGGGCACAAAAATTAAATGACTTCCATAAATCTGCACATCTCCAAACAGCTATTCTTTGCTGCTGTATCCTTATGTCCAAAAAGCCATCCCTCTGCAGAGCTGTCTGCACAGCTTAACCTACACAGTAACCTGATGGCTCTGAACCCAATCCCCTAACAGCACAGGGAGTGTTTGTAAAAATAGGCATCAAGTATTGGACTCCCTGCAAATACTAGTCATCACAGACTGAATAACCAGTAGATTAGTTAGGGTAGACTAGTAGATTAGTTAATAACTGATCAGGGACAAACCTGCATTAATGGGAATGAGGCATGAAGGAACAGGAGTTCTATACAAACCAAATAAAACAGATCCTGGAAAGGCCTGGTTTTATGGGGGAGGAGGGAATGAATACTCCAAGCAATTCTTCAGCCACTGCTAATAACCTTTCGATTAAGGTTGAAATTTGTTACGGAGGAGTAATTAAGGCCAACATTTTAGAAACACCCAAGATATCCGTGCAATTCCCTGGACTGAGCGTCATAAGAGTTTAAGAGGGAGAGCAAATATTAAAAGTCATATGTAAAAGTGCACATCCCACGGCATCGGAGGCCAATGAATATCCACGATCTATGTATTTATTTCCTGCATCGTTAATGCGTTTAAAACCTCCTGGATAATGGTGATCCGACGTCCACTATGCACTAAAACAGCACCGTTAACAGTAGCGCATTATAACAATGATGCATAGTTCTGTTAAAAAAAAATTCAACACTCAAACAGAAAAATACCAAATACAGAAGCAGAAATAGGAAAATGTGCTGTGCTTTTCTTTCATCTCTTTCACATTTGTAGCAACTGCCATTATTTGCTCAGACAACCGTTTTAAACGTGTTGATTTACAATCACCTCCGTTATCCAAGCCGTCTCATACTCCGTGAAGGTAACTTTATTTCAGTCGATCTGTCAAGTTAGGCGTCTGTGTAAAATGAGGACATGTTGCCTAAATAGATTAAATTAACACACAATCACCAAATACAGCAAAAACAGTAACCACCGCTGGCCTGTATTTTCTGAGCGACTGGGTGGGTAGCCGTCTCGGCAGCAGATCGGTGTCTCACACTGCAGAATTAAACTGAGCTTGAAATTCATCGATAACCGTGCGCAGAATGTCACTTAGACAACACACTGCAAGGCAGACGCCATCAGTAATACGTTATAAAAGGAGAGCGAAAGGGTGCAGCCCACTTTAGTCAGCCCAGTAAACAAATGAAAAAGGCTTCGTTTAAACATCTACTAAATTTAAAATACAGTTAATAGACCACAACAAATTACTGTTTAACCGTTTGAAGTACTGCCTATTTAAAACGCTGTTACAACAACCGCAGTAGTCGATTGCTCATTTTAATGAACTGGAGACAAACCTACTATATATAGTATAATATAATACAAAGCCTTCATTGTCATTATACTGGAGCACGGAACTCCAGTGCCTACTTCTAAAGTGCAGACATATACGGACGTTACGTTTGCAATACAAACAGCATTCTGCAACCGAGAATACAGCGCATTCGCAATCTTCCAGCTTAAGTGGCAAGTTGACCATCGAGTTGACACGCGTTTTCACCATAGAGGGTAAAGCCTGGTACCTGGTCAGCCAGCTAGTCAGTTAAGATCAGTGGACACACTTCGGCGTCACGCGGCACATCCCATAGCGCCCGTGATCACCCGGTTCTGGTCTAAAGAGGCGGCATGCTATCCGTTTCAGTCCATTACCCACCGGCAGCCATCAGGACGCTCTGATTCCACTCTGTCGCCTGGCTAGAAGTGAGAAAGCCCCGTAGAACCGGCATCTCCACATCTCGCACCATCTTCCCAGCACGTATGAGTCACCTAACTGTCAAATTCCCGGATTTCTCTATTCACCTTAGATTTAATGTTTTTTAATTGTTATTATTAATAACTACAGCCCGCGGAAACCGACACACCGACTGACTTCGTATCTGTCTCGTCCTGTGTTTATTGCTCCCATGTGCTTCCTAAAGCCTCAGTGAGCAGCCATGACAGTTTCGCGTTGCATTGTGGGAAGTTCGATCCTGGATGTTCGGTTAGGGACCGTTGGCATTTTACACAATTGCGAGGGAAACGGTTATTAGCCACATTACTCGCGTTAGTAATTAAGAGTTAATTCGAGATTCAGTCTTGTCCTCGAGACCGCTCGGCCTTGAGCACATTTTGTCTTGATCTTGGCCATAAGTCTCGAAATATTACAAACCATATTATACGAATCGATTTGCAAATATATTTCTTTCTCCTCACTAAGCGGAAATGAATTGAGCAAGCAAGCCCTTTAAAAATGAACGTGAAAGACGCCGGGAATGTCTCGATCGTCCATCTGTGTCCGTAGTTCTCTCGCACCCAATTGGAACACAACTGGACCACCTTGGGTTACACTTTCCATCTAGATCTATGTGCTGTTCTGTGCCTGCCTGTCCGTTTGAGTTTGTCTTGAGTGGATACGTCTTGGTCTGGGGAGCATTTCCAATCAGGGCAATAGTATGTTATTTTTTTAAAGAGCTAGATATAAAATTTGAAGCTAAATGTTCACCTGAATAAAAAACAATCAGCAGTTGAAAATGTCTTCGCGCCAAGTGCATTCTTAATTCAGTTCGAATGTGTTATTATTAGTGTTTGCTGTGTGTGTGTGAGAGAGAGAGAGATAGACAGAAAGCTAGATTATTCAGTATCAAAATGACAGAAGATGCGTGGCTGGTGAACCCCACGCGCGCACTTCACTGAAAGCAGTTCGACTTGACGTTATGTGCGTGTGACTATGCAGCATTACGAAGGAGGGTGCGCACTCAGCATGTCATTCGGTGAGACAAAACAATGATCTCATCATCTGTAAAAATTATCTGTAAAAAAAAAACGTTCCAAAACTGCACATTGCTATAGCGTTCTCTGGCCATATTAAAGGTTGGGAGTTTTTCGTTTTACGCCTAATGGGCTAGATTAGGGTAAGTAACGTTTCCCATAACGTCATTAATAAAAAATAATAAACAGCTTATAAGGAGGATGGTATCAGTAATAGTGTCCATAGAAACATTTCAAAGCCAAATTTGGATATCAAAACAAATGTATTTGATGTTGCCTTGTAATGGTGTGTTGATATTAAGCAGTTCTTTCTTTTTTTATCTTTATCTTTATAGCATGTAATTTAAGCTTATTTGTAACTAATATATATGTAAGTTACAAATAACCTTAAATCACATGCTTCATACCCATAATATTCTACTGCCCTGTAATGTTCTTATGATAGCTCCACACAACTTGCTTCTTGTTTCTTTCACTCATCCATCAACTGCCCCTGCTATACTGGACTCTTTTGGACATTGTTGGTAGTGTGCATTGTATTAGTGTTGATTGTTAAAGTTATTTACTATTGTGTTCAGTGAGCTGTGGGAGGCCTTTGTGTATGTGATTTCGTTATATTGTGTGTGTTTTTTTTCATGCTTCTGGATTATTGTTTAGAATATGGGAACATTAAATGAAAATACACCACCAATACAAAAAATAAATAAATAATCAATCTAAATTCTGATTGTGAATTTTCAAGTCTTGCTCTTGTTTTGGTCTTGATTAAAAAGTCTTGATCTTGTCTTGGTCTCGAAACAGATGGTCTTGAACACATCACTGGTAATTAATAATGTAATATAACAGATCAACCTGTAATAAATGGCTGGTGTGCTACCTTAGCCTGCATTGCTGTCTTATCACAATTCCATTTCTTTAAATCTCCTTCATAGATGTCCTTATATCTTTTCAACCTCACTCAATTCGTTTCTGGTCTTTTTGAAGTTTTCAATAAAATTATGATCACTAAAATATCGACAATCATTATGCAAGAAAAATGCTTTAAGTATCTAAAATACACATTTATTACAATTTTAGATTTAGTGTATATTTATTTTTAGAAAAGATATGCAGGGAAAATATAAGTAAGCAAATGCTAATGTTTATATAAAAAAAATTCTAATTCAGAATCCTATTAAAATTGCATGAGGTGACCAAGGTTGTTGAATGAAATATTCTGCATCCATAAGTCTGCAAACCTTGCAAGATCATTCAGTTTCCTATGTGCACGATGAAGCAGATGTATTCATGTCGGGAGCACAGGACCCAAGGGGGACTACTTAATTTAGCTTCATCCCACCAAAAATAGACCTTTACATTAAAATGACTGAGTTGTACACCCGCCCCATGTCAAAGTCTCTCCTATGCATTTGATTCACACATATTATAAATGCATTTATAGATATCATGGTTCAGCATGGTGAGGAAGAGATGATCCACATAGCGGCTCTAACAAAACAGGGTTTTAGTGACAAAATGGATTGGAAATGGAGAATTATAAAACAAAGGGACCACAAGGGGTCAAAACCAAAACAGTAAAATAGAAACTAAGGGAGGGAGCAATACCAGGAACAACAATACCAAAGGAATTAACAATCACACAGCTAACGCAGGGCAACAGCTACAATGACCCACTGAGGAACAGAATAAAAGCACACTACTAACAAGACAAGACAAAGGACAGGTGAAAACTATAACCAATCAACCAAACAATAAGGACTTGAGGCAACAAGGAACAGGTGGGGAATATTACAATTAACCAGAGCTAGAAGACTAGTGCCTTGTCCACACGTACACGGGTATATTTTAAAACGGTGTTTTTCCTCCTCCGTTTAAAAAAAAAATCCCCGTCCACATGAACATTGTCTTCTAAAAAATTTCCATCCACATGAAACCGCTAAAATGCTCTGTCAAAAGCATGCCAAAACAACAGGCGGCATTATAACTCTAACCGTACTGCCATGTTAGCCAATCAGAAGCCTAATTGCCAGTCCTGTTAAGTTGAAAACCATGGCGCACATTCAGACACCTGTGTTGATCAATATAATGCGAGAGTGACTCAACATTTATCTGTACACATGTAAGAAGTCCTGTCAGCAAGGTTAGCACAAGCACTATTTCGGCTACATCCGCCATTGCTCAAACTCGCCTAATGTATACAGCAAACAGCGCACGCTCTGATCTGACGTTTCGAGCCAAAAACTCAGTTTTCCCTATCTACATGTCGACGCTGAAAACAGAGTTTCTTAAAATCTTCACCCTGGATGTAGTTTTGCAAAAGCTCTATTTTCAGTGACCTGAGACGCCATTTATGTGTAGACAAAAGCCCAAGACGTATAGAAAAAGGTATGTTTTAAAATATACCCGTGTACGTGTGGACAAGGCATAGGTGATCTTAACAAACACCGAGGGCTGTCTACACTAGGAGAGACAAGGAACACAAGTAAAACAGAATATAACTAAACAACGCACAGCCAGAGTGGTGATTAACAAGGACACAAACACAAAGACATATATTAACAATACCAGATACCAGGGGATAAAATAAAATCAATAGATTAAACAAAAATGTAATATATTGTGGAAGGGTCAAACTCAAGACATAAAGGATGTCTGCCCTTAAGGGGTCAATGGTAAAATCACTCTTGCCTTGTTTCCACCAATGTGGTGCTGCATTGTGAGGGAGCATCAGCTATGGCACTATGATGATGTGGAGCAATTCCCTGAGGGTGATCTAGCTCTCAGGGTCCTCATTGCTGAGGGCCCAAGCAGCTGGAACAGGTCAAAGGGACACCCATGAAACACCTGACTGCGGCAGGTCGACGGCCACTTCCACAGGGACTGGACCGCATGTCAGCCTGGGGGTTTGCCAAGGCACACATACAGTTGCTAATTTACACAATGGCTAAAGACACGCGAGGATCAGACAGGGTTCACGCATGACACATGTATGGGCATACATGACATTAGGGAACACAAGAAGTATTTAAAATAACATAGCGGCTATGTCCCAGCATGCTCCGCGCTGTTAATGCGCTTCTCTATGCGGATCCATCTCACTGGCGCTACAATATATTTTGTTGTCTTGTACTAAGAATGTACAATGAGGCAATGCAATACACATCTAGATGCACTGACAATGAACTGATACATTAAAGATACACATGAAGCAACTACTGTACTATTGTGATATGATACAATTCAATCCTACTGCGATGCAGTGAGATTCAAAATGATATGATGCAATGCATCACTGGACAAACCTCACAAAAATACGTGGCCAAGAGACTTGCGGAGAATTGACTACTGACAGCAGTGGAGAACCATTGGGGGGCACATTAATGTTGTTTGTGCCTAGGGGATGTTCCTCAGAGTCCTTTTCTGTATTTCAGGAGGTGCAATTACTTACAGCTAAAGGTACAATTGGCAGACCCTTGAGGGTACAGCCCCAGTGGCAAGCAAAGGTACAAACTGGTACCCTTTTTTCTGAGAATGTACAAGTTAAACAACAAAATAAGACTGAATACTTGCTTGTAGAAAAAAAAGTCTTTACTTAAAGAGAAAGTAGCAAAGCAAAAAAACAAATTTTGGACTGTATTAAAGATTCTCCCTCCCTTTCCCATAAACATACAAATGAGTTGGCAATTCTTCTCCTTTCACAGATAGAAAAGAGAGCTAGCTTTTGCGGGCAAGTTTGCAATAGTTACAAATTAAACTTTTCAATGTTGGCTCAATTAAACATGGGCAAATATAACCAAATTAGAACAAACAATATTTAAACAGTTACTGGCCTAATTATACTTATTAATCAAAATCTTCCACCCAGCTCATTATCAAACATGCGTCAACATATACACATAGGGATGGTTCCATTTATTCCCCTAAAAGTCAGAAGAGACAGTTGACATGTTATAGCTTCCGAAGCACAGACAAAGGTGGTTTGATTTTGCACGCAACGGCTTGCAAACACAAGCAGGTTCTCCATAAAAGACATGCCCTCCTAGAAGAACAATGACCCCCAAAACCTGTAATAACACCAGTTGTGAGCTAAATAAATAATACGGAATTAATAAATGCTAACATTAATAAATCGGATTTTACCGAGGCAAAGATGTTGGAAACTATGTATCCCGAGTTCATCGCAAATTGTATCCGGTGCACACTTTTTTAATCGGGCAATTAAATTGTGAACTTTTATACCATGCAGTGCACCAATGCGACCCGGTCAATTTTACCACCCATATCTTGTACACTAATAACTTTAATGTGATAGGCTAATTATAATCCCATGTTACAAATTCCTTATAATTACATTAATAGATAACTTTTTAAACCATTTCTGATTTGTTGGATACAGATGTTATTTGTTGCTCTGCTATCATGGTTCGAATTACGGGGGGTACTGTAATCCCCCCGATCAAGACCCAGACCCCCCCCCCCCCCCCCCCCCCCCAGAGAGAAATAGCAGTTTGGGGGGGTCTTGACATTTTTCTTTTGTAAAAATAAATAAATAGATAAAATTTTCCTACAAGGTGAGGTTATGATAAGTTTATGTAAGATGATTTCAGACACCCCACATGTGTACCGTACCATTTTGCCACCTCGGCGCTAGAAGCAGCCAGTCAGTTGCGTCATTCATTCTCATTGAGTGACCTGTTCATTGTGTTCTTCTGTCATGGTACTCTTTGTCGTGCATTGGTAAATCTAAGTAGCCAGCAGAAGTCTAGCCTGTTGAAAATGTGTTATTTTACAACCTTCATTTATTCGTTTGTGTTTCATCTACTAATGCAAGCTGACGTCTTTATAAGTTGAATTACTTATCATTGTCCTTCTGAGGCCGGTGTTCTGTCGAGTTGAGATACTTTGTCGAGGTAAGCTAACGTAGTGCTAATCGATAGCCCTAACCATAAGCTTACCTCGACAAAGTAGCTCAACTCGACAGAACACCGGTTATTTACGTGAACTAGCAAGATAAGCTAGGTTCTCTATTTAAACCAGGGTTATTTGGTGAGGTAAAATCGATCATGGTGATTTTCCAAGGAGATGAACTCCCTATGTTTTCATTCTCATTTTATCATGAATAAATTGTGCCTTTCTGAAATTAATTCGCCACTTAGCCTGTGTGGTTTGTTATTAGGCTAATGTTAACGCATAAGAAGCTCTAGCGTTATGCTCTGAAAAAACATTACTATAAGTGAAACCTATAGGGGCAACGTAAAAAAAACTAGCTAGCAAATAATAAGCCCTATTATTTGAATTTTAGTGGTATTGATTCTGCATTCTACAATTTCATATTTATAGACATTTTTAGAAGCTTCATCTGATAGCCCAGATAATGTTTTGTTAAATATAGATTATTAGATTTTATTCACAGACACTATGAGGAAAAGAAAAGATGGAGACATCAGACATTTTTTTGCGTTACCAAGTAAATACAGGGAAAGTATCGCCGATACGATACCGATATCGATACTTCTTAATTACTTAATATAAATTAGGAAATGAGTCATACTACAATGCAATTCTTACTTGAATGCCTTCTTCACAGACTGGACGATTAACCAAATAAAGCAGCGCAACATTACAGTAACTAACAATAAACAAACCACTAACTTACGTGTACTATTAGAGCATTTATGTCATTTATTTAAACTTTATTTTACCAGGTATATTAACTGAAAACCAGTTCTCACTGCTTTATGTGATATTCGGGAGAAATAGCAGATTACGCATCGGAACTGCCTGGGATATAAACGTCATGCGTGTAACTAAACTCTTCAGCCAATAAGGGCAAAGGTGTGTCGTCACGGAGGCGGTTCCATTTTGTGCAGCCGGGCGAAAGGTCGCAGTGCATCTAACCGTAATGCATTGCGTCAGGATCAGAATGCGTTGCTTTAAGCCAGCGCTCTAAGCAAGTCGAACGCACTCAATGACCGGACTGGGGAGACAAACTGAAACGCGGACTTAATACAGAGGACTAATGACAACAACCAGAAACAGCTGATCACATGTGCCCGCGCCTGTTTGCTAGCCTGACGCCGCTGAGTCATGTGACAGCCAGGAACGGCATTTGAGAGCAGCAGCGCGAACACAGACAGCCGAAGTGCATTCGGGAAAGAGATTGAAACTGAAGTATCGATCTCATTAAACTGGTATCGATCAATATCAATACCAACATTATTATCGATACTTGGATCGATCCGCCCAACACTACTCTTAACATTGATCCTGGTGGCAACTATTCATATTGACGCGGTAGCAGATCATAATGGTCATAGAATGCAGTACCCACCAATTATGGAGGGGTAATTCACACTCTTTCTGCTATCTGAATCTACGTGATAAAAAAAAGTCCTAAGGGAAATCTGAGGCGGCTTGTGTTCCGAACTTTAGTCAGCTTCTCCCATTCCTGAGTAAGACCCCAGATCACTCACAGCGCCAAGTCCCAAACCGATTCAGTTATCACAGCATGGAGGACTGCAGCAACATAAGCGGAATGAGAACGGCCCTTGGAGGGGAAAAAAACGTCAAGTTGCGCTTCAGATTAATGAAAATGATCTCCGGTCTGACCCTTTTGCCATCCGCAGTTATTGTTTTACTCCAGAGGGTATACCATACGCTTCTTCAGGAGATATCATCAGGCTGGGGATTTGACATAAGACAAAAACAACTAAATGATTCAGAACCCTAGAAGCTGTATGACGCACCACTAGGACGCTTGGCTTCCCCCCCCCTTTTTTTCAGAAAGCTCTGGGGAATTTATCCTACTCTTATTCTTCCAGTCAGTCCGTCTCCCTCTTATGCATTCCTTTTTCTCTGCTTCCTGCGACTTTCAGTCAAGCATGGCATTTAAGAGAATGGCCTGTACACTATATGGAAAGTATTCAGATCGCTGCGGCTTACGTAGTGAAAGAAACTCTATGAATAACGTCAGGTGTATAAAATGGTATACATCAGGTGGTATTTTGAGTTCTCTTGCACTGCATCACTCATCATTATTAGGTTAACCATGACTGGCCACCAAGCATGCAACCCATTAAAAGAGGTTTCTCACAACGCTTGTTTGGATAAAAGGCTTGAACGTAAAACCCTTGCATTCACGGTGCACTTAATTGCTCACATTTCCAAAGTGCAGCACCCTGGCTGGTGAAAAACACACACACATAAAATCCCTGGCTCCCTTTTGTTTATTTTGGACTGCGGCAAAAAAGGGAAAAAACTTGCGGAGAAAAAAGGAACTACGTGTTCGAGAAGATCACAAGGCGATGCAGCCTTGTTGTTACAGTTTTAAATCACAGCTGCCTGGATTCCTGATTCTGCAGTTGTCCAACTGCTAGAGCACTTTTCAGCATCTCCCCGTCCAGAGAAATAACTGAGTCTGGCCGCCTTTTTCACTCCTATCCTCTCTATCTCGACAGATTTAGTGCCCATCTGATGGGCCATGGAGTTTCAAGTATTCTGCTAGAGCGTGGGTCTCCCGACCAAAAACAGTTTCCAGGCACATTAAATCCTTTTCTGGCTAACGTTTTAAGAACCTTTATATTTCTTGTGTTTATCATAAGCCTACTAATGATAAGGGAAATGTCAAAAATAATACACGATAGGGATGATTTGAGCCTCATTCGTGAAGAAAGGTCTGGCTGCAGACACCGTGGGCCTGGAAATTATGTCACTCTAGATACACTGTGAGGCACACCGAAAGTCCGCTGGTGGACTCCAAAACAATAATACACTCGTGAGTGGTAGCAGCACATATCCATTGTTTAATCGTGATTTCTGTGATGTTGAGCAAGACATCTGAGTAGCAAAGTGGAATGATAAGTACAGTTTGGTGTTATTTGTTTAAATGTATTTAATTGTTCTTTAAGAAGGATGGGAGATTTTGCTGAGGTGGAAGTCTTCTGTCCCTCACTCCTCGTGGATTAAGGATATTTTGTTTTTTGATAAAGTTGAAAAGATAAGGTGTACACCGAATGGTTCACTGCACAAGCTTAATAAGATAAGGGGTCCTTTTTTGGCACATGTTCAAAAAATAGGGTTGGCAGCCATCCCTGAGTAACTAAGATTTATTGTTATATTTTGTAGCCTTGGTGGGTTTGGAATGTTGTCTGTTTGTTGTTTTTGCATAACAACAATTCTTTAGGTGACCAACATGTTTGATCATTAGCTGCATATAATGTTTTTTCCTTTTTTGGGGGGAGGGGGTCCTTTTTTCTCTTCTATGTTTGACTTTGAAAATGTTTTCTTGTTAATTTTCATGTCATAAAAAATTCAATAAAAAATTTGGGAAAAAAAGAAGGATGGGAACTTTTTTGTTTGCTATGTTTAGATGTGGACTGGTTTTTGCTATAAACTCACTTCCTGTTTAGGTTGTTACCTCTTTCAGTTAATAGTTTAATTCACTATTATTTGCGGATTGCTTTGGTCTATAGAATAGTGTTGTATCACTCACACATACATATATATACAGTAAGTGTAAGTTTGCCCTCTCCTGGAGCCGACACCTTATCGTGGTGGAGGGGTTTGCGTGTTCCAATGATCCGAGAAGGGTCTGGCTGCAGACGTCCACTGAGGCTCACGTCCACTGAGAGCCCAGAAATGACGTCACTGAAGTTCCACCGAAGCGCGCGTAAAGTTCGGTGGACTCTAAAACGATACTTTCCTCACGAGCGGTAGCAGCGCGTCCATTGTTTAGCAAGACATTGGCGAAGGAAAGTAGAACGGTAAGTACAGTTTTACTTGTTTAAATATGTTCAGTTATTAGTTCGTCAGAAAGGATGGGAACTTCTTTGTTTGCTATGTTTAGAAGTGAAATGGTTTTTGTTCATTATGTTTAGAACTGTTGGAATGGTTTTTTTGTTCTCTATTGTTTGGCTGCTATAAAACACAGTCTGTGCTTAGGTTGCTGCTACTTTTAGGATAGGATAGGATAGGACTTTATTGATCCCACAGTGGGAAAATTTGTGCGTTACCATAGCTCTAGACAGATAGCCCGAAAGAGTGCAAGAGTAATACAAGAATAAGAATACAAGAAAAAAAATAAATAATAAAAAATAAAATAAGATAAAACACTAAATACAGCAGTATTTACTTAATAGTTTAACTTATTTTCATGTGCGGATTACTCTGATCAGTTGAATGGTGTTTTCATGCCACTCAAATGCATATATACAGTAAATGTAAGTTAGCCTGACTCAAATCGCTGTGTTGCTGAATTGTATTCAAGTAATCACACTCCTTCAAAAGCCCATAAATGCATACACAATCGTTCTCACGGTGTTTTGTTTTTCATTTTGACCATCAGATGCACAGGTCAATTTGGCGAAGGAATGCCGTGCCTCAGTTAACAAGATGTGCTAACTGTTGTGTAACCCGCTACCAATGGGAGCGACCCGATTATGCAGGTAGATTACAGTGGACCAGTGTCTAGGTTTGTAGGGAGGGGTTAAGATTTGAGCGTCAAACACAATGAGTAGCATGGGTTTTGGTTAACCTCAAATAATATATTTACAAAACAAAAAAAATAATAATTCAGCAACTAATTCAGTAATAATTCAGCAACTAATTCAGTAATAATTCAGCAACTCAAAGACGCACACAATTTAAATTTAAGCCGGCATTACAAAATAAAATGGGAAAAATGGAACACCAACACCCCAGTCGAATAGTCCTGGTTTGTGACTGGCAAGACGAGAGCTCTCTTTCCTCTTTTTTTTTCCACAATAGTCTGGGTTGCACCCACAATCCTACCAGACCGACGAGGTCGGGGTAAGAGAAATCCACAAGCACTTCTTCTTTTTAAATGTTCCTCGGTGGTTGGCTCGCCATCTCCTTCCTCAAGGAGAGAATCCAAATTATGGGGCTCTTCTGGATCCCCAAAAAACCTAGCCTGCATATTTACAAGACTAATATTACAAAAACTCACAATAACTGCATCAGCATACTTTCATACATCAAATTCAATGTATAGTAATGTTAAACATTGATCATAAAGTGTGATCTTTAAGTCTCTATAATCATTTATTTTCTCATTCCCTTTTCTAACACGAGGCTGAATTTTAGCAGGGTTTATCTGCTTAATGAGGAACGCAAGAACAGAAACGTTATAATATCGATTCTGTTCGGAGTGAACCGAATGGATTTTTTTTTTCGTTTTTAAGCCCTGGCCATAACCTGTTTATATTCCGATCGCTGGCTGAGGACTTCAGGGCAGTAATCTTCCACAACTCTAACTGACTGGCCTCGAAATTCCAGTTTCCCTCTCCACTGAGCATCTCTGATTATAAGGTCTTTGGTCTGGTACCGATGCAGCCAGAGAATAACCAGGCGCGGTCGACCGGAGTAAAGTTAGCAGTGGGTTCGATATTCACCAGACATTCATAGATCATCTTCGAATTTACTCTATTAAAACATTATAAAACAAAGTAGATTGCACATTCACAAATACGTGTGTGTTTGTGAAATCACATCCACACCTTGGTTATTCAATTATTATATCCAGTAAATTGTGAAAAAGCAAAATAATGCAGCTCCTGGTGTGAATTAACGCGTTCGCTTGGGTTTTGACAGAACGCGACATTTCAAAATAAAAATCCCAAATTTTAAAAAGGAGTAGCTCAACAAACGATTATTACAAAACACATAAAACACTTTAAAATGCTATTCCGATGTGGCACATACTTACAAGAAATGACAAGCACATACATGGCCCACTAACACTCTTGAAACTGTAAATAGTGGTATATGGTAACATGTCCATTATTTTTCTATGCAGGTGGAACATTGACTATTTTACAGACTGAAATTTTTGCCCATTCTTCATTGCAAAATAGCTCAAGCTCAGACAGATTGGATAGAGAGTGTCTGTGATCAGCAATTTTCAAGTCATCAGGCACTGTAAAATATTTATATTTATAATAATAAAAACTATATACTGTACATGTAGAATATACAAACATAAAAATGAAAATATAAAACATTTCTGAAATATCTACTGAAAGGGGTTTGTTAGTTTTGTTAGTTCTCTTAACAGAAACTATTCTAATCTTACTGGTCTGAGTTGCAATGAGGACACACCCAGTCATCCGTCTTCTGTGAGAAATACTTCCAGTTTTTCACAGACAATGACAGGCATTTGTCATGAAACCAGTGATTGCACTGGCTACTATGAGAATATCATTCTGCATACAGTGTCTTTCTGTTCTGCAATACAACTCCAGTTACAAAAACGCTGAGAAAATACGAATAGTGTTTATGAAACAAAAGCACACGTGAGACATTGAAAATACTGAAACAATACATTAAATACATTAATATATATTTTCTTAAATTAAATTTAATGTTTAAAAAATATATATAATATAATATATATAACTGTAAGAGAAATTAGTTGCTACATTCTCTGGATTTGAAGCAATAGGATGCTGTATGTTCCACCTGCATAGAAACCAAAGGAAGTAAATGATAGAAGTTAATTTCACAAATTATCTAAAGGTTTCACAAGTGTCAAAGTGCATGATATGTGTAGGTTGACATGTGCCCTTTGACCCCAAGCTGATATTGAGTTGATGGAGTCTTTGGTTTTGGACCAATAGGAGGCTGTATGTTCCACCTCCATAGAAAAAAATGGAAATAAAGGATATAAGTTAATTTCACAAATCTTCTACAGGTTTCACAAGTGTCAGTGTGCATGATATGTGTAGCTTTACTCATGTCCTTTAACCACAGGCTAAAATTAAGTTGCTGGGCTCTTTGTTTTTTGAACACTGGGATGCTGTATGTCCCACCTGCACCGAAAACAATGAATATGAGGCATTTCATTTGATGTCACAAATTTTCTACAGATTTCACAAGTGCCAATGTGCATGATATGTGTAGCTATTAAACATCTGACAAAGGTTTACAAAATTATAGATATCATACTTTCCATCTTAAAAATAGATGTATGTGAATATATCCCATGATGGTCAAAATCACTTACTGCAACATTAACAATACTGAGCCCTGGCTAAGGCCCAATCCCAATTCTACCCCTTACCCCTACACTTACCCCTACCCCTCCGTTTGGCGCGTTCACATGTAGGGGTAGGGGTGTCTCAATTCTCTTTTGATTGGAGGGGGAGGGGTAGGGGTAAGGGGAAGGGCTAGATAGCCCTCGAAACGAAGATTTTTCGGGACCTCACTTCAAACGAAGGGCTAAGAGAAATTTACAACATGGCTGCTCACTCGAGCAAGCAGACCCATAAATGTTAAGTAATTTTTGCCATTAATAAGGATTTTTATGACATTTTTTCATTACATGTATATTACCATCAATCTTGTGTTTGTGTTTACGGTGATGTTCTGTAAAGAAACGTTTGAAAAAAAATCGCTAAAGTTTGCTTGCGGATAGCACTGATTGCACAATATTAGGAAATATATTTTTATGTCATATAACGTTACCCGGTAACTGACTGCATGTGGTAACGCGTTGTTTTGTTTTGCTTACGGCCATATGTGTACATGTAAATGAACGGTGCTTACATTATTCGTACTTATTGCAACATGACAACATTTTTGTAAATTATATTCTGTATAGGGACAGCTGAGGAAACCCGAAGGCTCATACGTTTTCGAGGTGAAAACGAACATCTGTTTTTAAAGTCCAAATACGGCGCAAAAAAACTTCGGTAGTGAGTAATCTTTACATGCTACGATGCTGACGGCGACATCTTGGAATTTGTGATAAACATCGGAGCATGTCCTCTGACGTAACGTTAGGAGGTAGTGACAATGGATGATGACGTATAACAGTGTAGTAGTGGTGTCCCATTTCTTAGGGGAAATTTTTTAACCCTACCCCTTTCCACTTCATTTCAAGGGGCAAGGGGAAGGGGTGAGGGGTAGGCAAAGGGGTAGAAAATAGAATTGGGATTGGGCCTTAATATACAAATCTTAATATATGAATAATTTTTTTTAATTAAAAATATTTATGCATAAAAATTCAGACAAAAAAATTGCAAATTGTATGTTTATTGATTTCAGCAGTTATCTACGATAACTTGTTAATATCGTGCTTAGATATTTATTGATCACTCTGAACCATTCTGGATATTAATTTAGTTCTTGGTGGTATAATGATTTGGAAACATCTACCACATTATTTATTCTGGATGCATGAAATACATTTATATCAGGATTAAAATAGTACTAAAGTAATGTTGTTACATGAATGGAATGCCATATTGCTCAAAATGAAATAAATATATCTATAAATATTTCAATAACTGTGTCCTTTCGTTTTTAAAATAATATTTCAATAATCAATTAAATGTGTCCTTTTATTTTTAAATAATAAAAGTATTACTTTATATGATAACTTAATTCAAATTATATTTCTCATTATACAACGGTTCCATCCATCCATTTTATGAAACCGCTTGTCCTATACAGAGTCATTGGGTGTCTGGAGCCTATGGGCACAAGATGTGGAACAACCCAGAATGGTGCCCCAACCCATCATAGGGCACATTCATACACACATGCATACCTATGGGCAATGTGGCAACTCCAATTAACCTCAGCAGGGTTTTGGACTGTGGGGGCGAAACCAGAATACCCCCCACAACGACACATGGAGAACATGCAAACTCCACACACATGGAACCTTGGCCAAGGCTTGAACGCTGGTCCCAGAGGTGTGAGGCAACAGTGCTAACCACTGCATCACTGTGCCACCTCTCTATATAATACTATAGAGACAATAGTAATATACACTCACCTAAAGGATTATTAGGAACACCTGTTCAATTTCTCATTAATGCAATTATCTAATCAACCAATCACATGGCAGTTGCTTCAATGCATTTAGGGGTGTGGTCCTGGTCAAGACAATCTCCTGAACTCCAAACTGAATGTCAGAATGGGAAAGAAAGGTGATTTAAGCAATTTTGAGCGTGGCATGGTTGTTGGTGCCAGACGGGCCGGTCTGAGTATTTCACAATCTGCTCAGTTACTGGGATTTTCACGCACAACCATTTCTAGGGTTTACAAAGAATGGTGTGCAAAGGGAAAAACATCCAGTATGCGACAGTCCTGTGGGCGAAAATGCCTTGTTGATGCTAGAGGTCAGAGGAGAATGGGCCGACTGGTTCAAGCTGATAGAAGAGCAACATTGACTGAAATAACCACTCGTTACAACCGAGGTATGCAGCAAAGCATTTGTGAAGCCACAACACGCACAACCTTGAGGCGGATGGGCTACAACAGCAGAAGACCCCACCGGGTACCACTCATCTCCACTACAAATAGGAAAAAGAGGCTACAATTTGCACGAGCTCACCAAAATTGGACAGTTGAAGACTGGAAAAATGTTGCCTGGTCTGATGAGTCTCGATTTCTGTTGAGACATTCAAATGGTAGAGTCAGAATTTGGCGTAAACAGAATGAGAACATGGATCCATCATGCCTTGTTACCACTGTGCAGGCTGGTGGTGGTGGTGTAATGGTGTGGGGGATGTTTTCTTGGCACACCTTAGGCCCCTTAGGGCATCGTTTAAATGCCACGGCCTACCTGAGCATTGTTTCTGACCATGTCCATCCCTTTATGACCACCATGTACCCATCCTCTGATGGCTACTTCCAGCAGGATAATGCACCATGTCACAAAGCTCGAATCACTTCAATTTGGTTTGAACATGACAATGAGTTCACTGTACTACAATGTCCCCCACAGTCACCAGATCTCAACCCAATAGAGCATCTTTGGGATGTGGTGGAACGGGAGCTTCGTGCCCTGGATGTGCATCCCACAAATCTCCATCAACTGCAAGATGCTATCCTATCAATATGGGCCAACATTTCTAAAGAATGCTTTCAGCACCTTGTTGAATCAATGCCACGTAGAATTAAGGCAGTTCTGAAGGCGAAAGGGGGTCAAACACCTTATTAGTATGGTGTTCCTAATAATCCTTTAGGTGAGTGTATATACTATCAGAGTATAACCGCTCTTGGACACTTCACATCAGGTGTATCACTCCGCTTTATAGGTGTATTTAAAAAACGATACATAAGCCTCAGCAGTGTGCGTAGATGTATCTGAGGCAGGGTCGAGGAGGTCCTCAAAGTATTCTTTCCACCTCCGGGTGATGTCCCCAGGTGAGGTCGACAGCACCCCCTCCCCACTATAAATAGTAGGAACCAGGAGCTGCTTCCCCCTCCTGATATTCCGGATGGTTTGCCAGAACCTTTTTGAGGCTGACCGAAAGTCACTTTCCATGGCCTCACCGAACTCCTCCCACCCCCGGGTTTTTGCTTCTGCGACCGCCCGAGCCGCATGCTGTCTGGCCTGCCGATACCCGTCAGCTCCCTCTGGAGACCCTCGGGCTAATAATTCCCGGTAAGCCTCCATCTTCAGCCTGACAGCCCCCCTCACCTCTGGTGTCCACCATCAGGTATGGGGGTTACCGCCACGACTGGCACCGACCACCCTGCAGCCACAGCTCCGTATGGCCACTTCCACAATGGAGGTCTGGAACAGTGTCCATTCAGACTCAATGTCCCCAACCTCCCCCAGTATGCAGTTGGAATTCTGCCGGAGGTGTGAGTTAAAACTCCGGCGAACAGGAGCTTCTGCCAGATGTTCCCAGCAGACCCTCACTATGCGCTTGGGCCTACAAGGGCTGATCGGCTTCCTCCCCTGCCACCTGAGCCAGCTTACCACCAGGTGGTGATCAGTTGACAGCTCTACCCCTCTCTTTACCCGAGTGTCCAAGACAGAAGGCCGCAGATCAGATGATACGATTATGAAATCGATCATCGACCTGTGCATGTTCGTACCATGTCCACTTATGGACACCCTTATGCTTCAACATGGTGTTCGTTATGGACAAACCATGCATTGCACAGAAGTCCAATAACAGAACACCACTCGGGTTCAGATCAGGGAGGCCGTTCCTCCCAATCACCCCCCTCCAGGTCAGACTGTCATTGCCCACGTGAGCGTTGAAGTCCCCCAGCAAAACGATGGAATCCCCTCGTGGCGTGCTAACCAGCATACCACTAAGGGAATCCAAGAAGGCCAGGTACTCTGAACCGTCATTCAGCGCATAAGCGCAGATGACAGTCAGAGATCTATCCCTGACCCGAAGGCGCAGGGAGACAGCCCTCTTTTTCACCGGGGTAAACTCCATTGTTAATGCACCGAGCTGTGCCACCAGTAGCCCTACCCCAGCCCGGCATCGCTCACCTGCCGCAACTCCAAAAGAAAAGAGCGTCCAGCTCCTCTCCAGGAGATTGGTTCCAGAACCCACGCTATGCGTTGAGGTGAGCCCGACTATATCTAGTCCATATCTCTCAACCTCACTCACAAGCTCAGGCTCCTTCCCCACCAGAGAGGTGACATTCCATGTCCTGAAAGCCAGTTTTGTCAGCCGGGGATCGGACCACCAGAGCCTTCCTTGGCCGCCACCCGATCCACAATGCACCGTACCCCTGACATTCCCCTTGTGGGTGGTGGGCCCACCTGGGGACAGTCTCCCTGTCTCCCTGTGCCTCTTTCGGGCTATGCCTGGCCGGGCCCCACAGGTCAAGGCCCGACCACCAGATGCTCGCCAACAGCCCCTCCCCAAGGCCTGGCTCCAGGATGGGGCCCCGGTGACCCTAGTCCGGGCGAGGGAAACGAGACTTTGCTAAAACACCTTATCATAGGGTTCTTTTGGATTGCTCTTTGTTTGGCCCCTCCCCTGGGACCTCCTTGGATTGCCACCTTATCGTGGTGGAGGGATTTGCGTGCCTCAGTGACCCTGGGGGCTATGTTGTTGGGGGCAATAGCCCCTGGTAGGGTCTCCCAAGGCAACAACAATACAATAAGGGCTATTTACAATTATACACAGGGAAGCTGGGACGTGCGCCCTGTCGGTGCTATACTATCTTGTGCACACAATTTATTATCTATATTTATTATCTGGGACTTTAGGGGCTCCAAACTCAGTAAGAATAACAGTGTGGTAGTTAAACTCGGATGCCCCATTGGAGAGGAGGGAGGAGGGTAGAATCTGGCTGCAGAACCACTGAAAACACATCCACTGACAGACAGGAAGTCCACTGTGGGCTCGGAAATGATGTCACCATACATGCACTGAGAGCGGTAGAAAAAACGGGGGGTTGGGGCGGTCCAAAATAGTGGCTTACTAATATGTGTTTTTTCGAAACTACGGGAAAAGTAAGTTAAAACTGCTCACAGCAGCTACAAAGTGTTTCAATTTGTCCGATAATAGGCTATAATAATTTCGCAACGTGAAAAGACGAAAGATCGTTTTGATTCCGGCATTGCTGCTGCTGAAATTCATTCTTACAGCAAATCCTCAAATTCTGTGCAGTCTCAGGCGGAAGAGAACTTCTCGTTGGATCCCCTGCCTGAAGCACGGAGCAAATCTCCGGCTCCCAAGAAATGGAAATCTGATCATTCATAATAACATCGTCTCAAAGCTATCAACGCTTATTAACTACCGCACCGATAACACTGAAAAGCTGGTGAGAGCTAATACACTGGAGATATAAGCTATTTTAAAAACTATAGACTTTGTCTCCAGAGAAATAAAAAACATCAAAGCATGAGTTAATGATGTTGATTCCAGGCTTACATCTGAGGGAAAGCGGGTGGATACGTGCAAAGCTTGTACTGCAGAACGATACTCTAGCAGATTTAATTTGCGACTGCTGGGCTTAGCCGAAACAGAAAATGAAGAGGCTAGAGCCGAAATGTTTCATACCTGTGGCTTGAATTTTCCGGAGAAAAAGAACAAACTTAGTTCACAGGGTGGGGAAAAGGAAGCGTGATAAAGCTAAACTTCGTATTGTTATCATGCAGTTCTCGTCACGTATTCTAAGAGAAAGGAAGGCAGCTAAGGGGTCCAAGGTTCTGAAACAAAAGAATTTGCGTTTCACAGATGATTTCACTCCAGGCGACAGAGAAAAGAGACGACTCCTTTGGCCAGCAGCTAAGGAGGCGTGAGCTGCGGGGATGGCGGCATACTACGTCGGTGCCCGTGCCTTTGTCAACGCCATGGAAGTTATCCTGCCATCTGTGACATAAACCTCACTCTTAATGAAGTTCTTTCAGTTTTTGAGACAGTTTAAGGCTGGCTGCCACAGTGTAGCCCATTAAAATTTGTCCACAGGTTAAAGGTTTACCTACTAATTCTTGTATAGCCTTTACCTCTCAGTTCACTGTTACAAGGTTGTCATGTTGGCGGCGGAGCATTGCTTCAGATTAAGGTTCTCATTACTATTTCTTAATACCAAATTTCACTGTAATATCCATTAATGTCTTTACCTTTAATTTCTGTTAATGTCAGGGGCACAAGACATTCTTTGAAGAACAAAGCAGTTTTTTGTTTATTAGAAGACTCAGCAGTGATTTCTGTTTTTTTTTTACAAGAGTCTCTCGATTATTGATGATGTTTCATTTTGGAAATCTCAATGGGGGAAAGATAAGTGGGCAGGTGTGAAAATTCAGCTGGTGTTGTATTGAAAAACAATTTTGCTAGTGACATCATTAGCTCTTATAATGATCCTCAAGGTCACTTTATTTTAATGGTACTATCTTTCAACCTGATTACTGTGATTATACTTAACATTTATGGTTATAATGTTTATAGTGATAATGATAATTTGATGCAATGGGAGAAAAGCTATTGTTTTATTTGATCAAATATCCTGATTCTCTTTTAGTTGTGGGTGGGGATTTCAATTTAGTGTTGGATAACAACTTGGGCAGGTTTTCTCCAAAGAAAAGCAAACCACATATATCTGCCCCAATAGAATTTATGGACATTGTACACAGCCAAATCATCAGTGTCATTTCAACTCCCACAGTGTTAAATTCAACACTATCCCAGAGTTTATATAATTCTCACTGGTTCCGAGTTAAATTAACACTTTGCATAGTGTTAGTATTTTAACTACGGTACATTGTAGTGTTAAAATCTAACACCCATAGTGTTCATTTCCACACTGTATAGTCACCTGGTATGTTACTTCAAAACATTCAGTGTTATTTTATGAGAGACACTTTAAAGTGCTCTATATGTGCTATTCCCTCATATCTAATGTGTTGATCTGTATTTACTGTGTTATACTAAAAATTCATTGAAGTGCAATTATGACTACTGTGTTACATTCAATGAAAATCCTTCAGTCATCTTACCTATACAGGAAAAAACATGAACAAATGATGAAATAGGCCTAATTTTTTTTAATACAGACTCAATTCCATGCACCATGGAGTATTAACATTTACAAAGAAAATAATGGCACAATGTAAAGCCCATCATCATCACCATAAGCACTTTGTAGATCAAAGGGCTTGTATAGTACATTCTGCTTTAATAACATATTTTTTGCCAGTTTCAAACACTTTATATGCGTGCCAATGTTCACTGAAGTTTTCAATGACAAGTTTGTTAACTACAAAGGTGACTAAAACTAACCTTTTTATTCAACAAAACACAGGCGTCTCATGTTCAGAACCACAGCAAATGACCAATCCTGCTCTGTATTCAGTCCCACTAATATTAACCCAATTAGTAAGTGTCTTCTGAACAGCAGGCAAGCCTTGAGTGATCATTTCACTATTTTCCTCATCGTCAAAATTAAATGATTTCAAGGGTCCATGCTCAACATGGTTTAAAGGAGATGTCTCCCACTTGTATGCTATGGACATTTGATGTTTTTTGGCAAGTGACACTGTGATGTTCTTGAAGTTTTTAAGGGTGTTTTACTGTTTTTGAATACCTTATGTTTAGCCTCACCTCTCATACTGCACATATGTATTAACGGTCCAATTTTTCTAATACAAGTTGGGTAGTGCGTCATATAGTGATGTTTGGGAATCATGTTTCTACCAGGATACAACTGTTTGAACAAATCATGGTGTTCCATTATTAAATGCTTTAGATACACAGTCATACGTAGTGTAACAGATGGAGGGAAAATTATGTTAATTATTTGCAGTAAAAGCAATAGCAAAGTCCAGTTATGATTTCCTTCTGGCACAATGTCACCAAAAATTAAAGGAATATCTCTTACCAGACAAAGAGTCTGAATAGAATTGAGGCCTATGCTATTGCCACTAATGTCCAAGTTAACCCATAGCCAAAAGCATAGATTCGTGACAAAAGAGCTGGTTTTGGCAAAAAAAAATTCTCATAGATATTCCAACAGCAGCTTTATCTCATATTGTGCCATGCCTTCGAGAATGTCATGCATAGTGCCAAGGAAATCTTCTGGCAAACATGAAAGAACTGTAGACTGTTAAGTGTTGAATTCTTCTTTAAACCAAACACATGCAGCTTTAGAGGATCAGATTGCAATTCACTGCAGTGCAGTTCAAAAAGCTCTTTCCCTCACAAGATTATCTTTGGTTCATCCTCATTATACACATTCTGAGCATCATCTTTTTCAATCAAACACAAATGACAGAAATAACGTCTACTGAAAGACTCTACAAAACACAAAATTGCATGCATCTCCAAGTTGTCCCCAGTTATCTGACATATAGTGCCATGGACCTTTTCAGATGAGAAGGGTAAATCAATGCCATGAGTCTCCAATAATTTGATGTCATCAATCAGAGGCTGTAAAATAGGATGAAAGCCATATTTTTTCACATCTTCTGCATGAAACAATGTAACCAAACTAATGTTCATCAATGCAGAATTTAACTTTGGAATAAGATTTCTGATGACAAAATACAGTGCACCAAGTTTGTGAACACCACATTTGGAACCTAGTGGTAGCAGTCTCAAAGTCATCGTAAAACATTTGAATTTACAAATTAGTCTGTTGTTTTGAAAACAGTGGATGTGACTTAAAGTAACTTCCATCACAAAAGCTTTCATATGTGTCTTCTTTTGATACACATGGTGTTGCAAGCAGTTCACAAACATAAGAATTGCGACAGATAAATTTGATTGTTTCCAAAATTGGAATGTACACAAAAGTGTCCTTCACTGGGACCTGGTCATAAATGTCTGTATTTAAATTTAACCTTGTATCATAATGAATTCCTAATTTCTATCCACTGGCTCCACAATCCCCCATTTTGCACTGAAATATGTTTTTCTTTTAGCATCAGTATCAAAGTTCTCAACTGGGTTTTCAAAAGTCTAAAGACATTTTTCCAATGTAGATCTAACAGGATTATCTACCGGCACAGCGGACAGTACTTTCTGCTTAAACTGAGAGTGCAGTCCATCAACAAAATCTTACGAATCACAAACAACTGATAAAACTAAACTATTTGCCACACCACTACCAATAAGTTTAGCTATAATGGTAGCACAAATGTCCCTAGTATTTTCTTTGATTGTTTGGCTGGATTGATTATTTTCAGAACATCCAGCCTCAGGGCTCTGTATGACACTTGTTCCCCCAACTTCTATAGTACCTTGTGAATTGCCAAAATCATGCCGAAATGGCTCTGAGGTTTCTGCATCACAACTTTGACAAAAATCTTCATTATGGGTACTATTTAAATGTTTCTTTAAACCAGAAAACATAGTGAACTGACACCCACAACCATCTTGTGAACAAGCCAACTTAAATTTGGTGCTTGGATAAAATAAAATTTGGTGCTTGTGGCACTAAAGTCGCAAATGGCTTATCAAAGCCTGACTGGTGATATGCAGAGTTTGGCAGATGAAACATTTAAACATTGTCAATTCTCATTCAAAATTTTGGCACGCAACTCACAAACACGCAGTGACACATCTGTTGAGGTGACATTGATGTTGAATATGGTGGTCTGCACAAAATTATAGAGATGAACCAGGGACTCGTCATAAGATAAACTGAATACGTAATGGGATTTGAAATGTTCGCCAAAAGCACTCAGTGAGCTGATGGCTTGGCAGGGGATGAACTGTTTGTCAACTGCGATGTAGAAGGTGTCAATCCTGTTCTGGGTTCGACCAACAGCAAGGATGTATGGTTGTTTACCCTCTCTTTCTTTGAGGTGGTCATCAATGCTGCAGCATGACTAAACAAACGAGATAAAAAAAAAAAGAAATATACACTTTTCCATTATGCTGAGTATAAACCACTTACTTGGTTTGAGATCATGTGCCTTACTGGAAAGCCATTACTCCCAAATAATTGGCCACCAAGTCATTCACTTGGAAAAAACACACTTCACATAGAGAGAAAAAGGTAGGAAGTGACAGAGCTGAACAAGTGTCTTGTGAGATTTAAAACAGTGAGGCAATATAATGTACCTTGTGAAAATGCACCAATTTGTCTGCATCACTTGGACTTATCTTGGTCCTTCTCTTCCGTCCAGCTGTCAGCGGCAAAAGATGAAGAAGTAGCAGCAGAGAAGCCATGTCACTGTCCCAGTCTATTAGGGGAAACAAGGCCGTGATTCATTTATAAAATGAAAATGTAAAAATTATTATTAGTAATATCAACCAAGGACATGACGCTTACAAATTTTCATCATTCTCTGTGAGTTTTTCAGTAGCTTTTAATAGACGACACAGGTCAGTGGACTGAGTCAGGTATTTCGCCTCTTTGATGACTTTTGGCTTGAATGAGGTGTTTCACTTCTCAAGCAACTTGGAAGCTGCAGCAGGAAGTCTTGATTGACCTATTGATCATACGCAAGCATATACACTCACCTAAAGGATTATTAGGAACACCATACTAATAAGGTGTTTGACCCCCTTTCGCCTTCAGAACTGCCTTAATTCTACGTGGCATTGATTCAACAAGGTGCTGAAAAGCATTCTTTAGAAATGTTGGCCCATATTGATAGGATAGCATCTTACAGTTGATGGAGATTTGTGGGATGCACATCCAGGGCATGAAGCTCCCGTTCCACCACATCCCAAAGATGCTCTATTGGGTTGAGATCTGGTGACTGTGGGGGCCATTTTAGTACAGTGAACTCATTGTCATGTTCAAGAAACCAATTTGAAATGATTCGAGCTTTGTGACATGGTCCATTATCCTGCTGGAAGTAGCCATCAGAGGATGGGTACATGGTGGTCATAAAGGGATGGACATGGTCAGAAACAATGCTCAGGTAGGCCGTGGCATTTAAACGATGCCCAATTGGCACTAAGGGGCCTAAAGTGTGCCAAGAAAACATCCCCCACACCGTTACACCACCACCACCAGCCTGCACAGTGGTAACAAGGCATGATGGATCCATGTTCTCATTCTGTTTACGCCAAATTCTGACTCTACCATTTGAATGTCTCAACAGAAATCGAGACTCATCAGACCAGGCAACATTTTTCCAGTCTTCAACTGTCCAATTTTGGTGAGCTTGTGCAAATTGTAGCCTCTTTTTCCTATTTGTAGTGGAGATGAGTGGTACCCGGTGGGGTCTTCTGCTGTTGTAGCCCATCCGCCTCAAGGTTGTGCGTGTTGTGGCTTCACAAATGCTTTGTTGCATACCTCGGTTGTAACGAGTGGTTATTTCAGTCAAAGTTGCTCTTCTATCAGCTTGAATCAGTTGGCCCATTCTCCTCTGACCTCTAGCATCAACAAGGCATTTTCGCCCACAGGACTGCCGCATACTGGATGTTTTTCCCTTTGCACACCATTCTTTGTAAACCCTAGAAATGGTTGTGCGTGAAAATCCCAGTAACTGAGCAGATTGTGAAATACTCAAACCGGCCCGTCTGGCACCAACAACCATGCCACGCTCAAAATTGCTTAAATCACCTTTCTTTCCCATTCTGACATTCAGTTTGGAGTTCAGGAGATTGTCTTGACCAGGACCACACCCCTAAACGCATTGAAGCAACTGCCATGTGATTGGTTGATTAGATAATTGCATTAATGAGAAATTGAACAGGTGTTCCTAATAATCCTTTAGGTGAGTGTATATTACTATTGTCTCTATAGTATTATATAGAGAGGTGGCACAGTGATGCAGTGGTTAGCACTGTTGCCTCACACCTCTGGGACCAGCGTTCAAGCCTTGGCCAAGGTTCCATGTGTGTGGAGTTTGCATGTTCTCCATGTGTCGTTGTGGGGGGTATTCTGGTTTCGCCCCCACAGTCCAAAACCCTGCTGAGGTTAATTGGAGTTGCCACATTGCCCATAGGTATGCATGTGTGTATGAATGTGCCCTATGATGGGTTGGGGCACCATTCTGGGTTGTTCCACATCTTGTGCCCATAGGCTCCAGACACCCAATGACTCTGTATAGGACAAGCGGTTTCATAAAATGGATGGATGGAACCGTTGTATAATGAGAAATATAATTTGAATTAAGTTATCATATAAAGTAATACTTTTATTATTTAAAAATAAAAGGACACATTTAATTGATTATTGAAATATTATTTTAAAAACGAAAGGACACAGTTATTGAAATATTTATAGATATATTTATTTCATTTTGAGCAATATGGCATTCCATTCATGTAACAACATTACTTTAGTACTATTTTAATCCTGATATAAATGTATTTCATGCATCCAGAATAAATAATGTGGTAGATGTTTCCAAATCATTATACCACCAAGAACTAAATTAATATCCAGAATGGTTCAGAGTGATCAATAAATATCTAAGCACGATATTAACAAGTTATCGTAGATAACTGCTGAAATCAATAAACATACAATTTGCAATTTTTTTGTCTGAATTTTTATGCATAAATATTTTTAATTAAAAAAAATTATTCATATATTAAGATTTGTATATTAAGGCCCAATCCCAATTCTATTTTCTACCCCTTTGCCTACCCCTCACCCCTTCCCCTTGCCCCTTGAAATGAAGTGGAAAGGGGTAGGGTTAAAAAATTTCCCCTAAGAAATGGGACACCACTACTACACTGTTATACGTCATCATCCATTGTCACTACCTCCTAACGTTACGTCAGAGGACATGCTCCGATGTTTATCACAAATTCCAAGATGTCGCCGTCAGCATCGTAGCATGTAAAGATTACTCACTACCGAAGTTTTTTTGCGCCGTATTTGGACTTTAAAAACAGATGTTCGTTTTCACCTCGAAAACGTATGAGCCTTCGGGTTTCCTCAGCTGTCCCTATACAGAATATAATTTACAAAAATGTTGTCATGTTGCAATAAGTACGAATAATGTAAGCACCGTTCATTTACATGTACACATATGGCCGTAAGCAAAACAAAACAACGCGTTACCACATGCAGTCAGTTACCGGGTAACGTTATATGACATAAAAATATATTTCCTAATATTGTGCAATCAGTGCTATCCGCAAGCAAACTTTAGCGATTTTTTTTCAAACGTTTCTTTACAGAACATCACCGTAAACACAAACACAAGATTGATGGTAATATACATGTAATGAAAAAATGTCATAAAAATCCTTATTAATGGCAAAAATTACTTAACATTTATGGGTCTGCTTGCTCGAGTGAGCAGCCATGTTGTAAATTTCTCTTAGCCCGAGGGTCTCCAGAGGGAGCTGACGGGTATCGGCAGGCCAGACAGCTTGCGGCTCGGGCGGTCGCAGAAGCAAAAACCCGGGGGTGGGAGGAGTTCGGTGAGGCCATGGAAAGTGACTTTCGGTCAGCCTCAAAAAGGTTCTGGCAAACCATCCGGAATATCAGGAGGGGGAAGCAGCTCCTGGTTCCTACTATTTATAGTGGGGAGGGGGTGCTGTCGACCTCACCTGGGGACATCACCCGGAGGTGGAAAGAATACTTTGAGGACCTCCTCGACCCTGCCTCAGATACATCTACGCACACTGCTGAGGCTTATGTATCGTTTTTTAAATACACCTATAAAGCGGAGTGATACACCTGATGTGAAGTGTCCAAGAGCGGTTATACTCTGATAGTATATACACTCACCTAAAGGATTATTAGGAACACCATACTAATAAGGTGTTTGACCCCCTTTCGCCTTCAGAACTGCCTTAATTCTACGTGGCATTGATTCAACAAGGTGCTGAAAGCATTCTTTAGAAATGTTGGCCCATATTGATAGGATAGCATCTTGCAGTTGATGGAGATTTGTGGGATGCACATCCAGGGCACGAAGCTCCCGTTCCACCACATCCCAAAGATGCTCTATTGGGTTGAGATCTGGTGACTGTGGGGGACATTGTAGTACAGTGAACTCATTGTCATGTTCAAACCAAATTGAAGTGATTCGAGCTTTGTGACATGGTGCATTATCCTGCTGGAAGTAGCCATCAGAGGATGGGTACATGGTGGTCATAAAGGGATGGACATGGTCAGAAACAATGCTCAGGTAGGCCGTGGCATTTAAACGATGCCCTAAGGGGCCTAAGGTGTGCCAAGAAAACATCCCCCACACCATTACACCACCACCACCAGCCTGCACAGTGGTAACAAGGCATGATGGATCCATGTTCTCATTCTGTTTACGCCAAATTCTGACTCTACCATTTGAATGTCTCAACAGAAATCGAGACTCATCAGACCAGGCAACATTTTTCCAGTCTTCAACTGTCCAATTTTGGTGAGCTCGTGCAAATTGTAGCCTCTTTTTCCTATTTGTAGTGGAGATGAGTGGTACCCGGTGGGGTCTTCTGCTGTTGTAGCCCATCCGCCTCAAGGTTGTGCGTGTTGTGGCTTCACAAATGCTTTGCTGCATACCTCGGTTGTAACGAGTGGTTATTTCAGTCAATGTTGCTCTTCTATCAGCTTGAACCAGTCGGCCCATTCTCCTCTGACCTCTAGCATCAACAAGGCATTTTCGCCCACAGGACTGTCGCATACTGGATGTTTTTCCCTTTGCACACCATTCTTTGTAAACCCTAGAAATGGTTGTGCGTGAAAATCCCAGTAACTGAGCAGATTGTGAAATACTCAGACCGGCCCGTCTGGCACCAACAACCATGCCACGCTCAAAATTGCTTAAATCACCTTTCTTTCCCATTCTGACATTCAGTTTGGAGTTCAGGAGATTGTCTTGACCAGGACCACACCCCTAAATGCATTGAAGCAACTGCCATGTGATTGGTTGATTAGATAATTGCATTAATGAGAAATTGAACAGGTGTTCCTAATAATCCTTTAGGTGAGTGTATATTACTATTGTCTCTATAGTATTATATAGAGAGGTGGCACAGTGATGCAGTGGTTAGCACTGTTGCCTCACACCTCTGGGACCAGCGTTCAAGCCTTGGCCAAGGTTCCATGTGTGTGGAGTTTGCATGTTCTCCATGTGTCGTTGTGGGGGGTATTCTGGTTTCGCCCCCACAGTCCAAAACCCTGCTGAGGTTAATTGGAGTTGCCACATTGCCCATAGGTATGCATGTGTGTATGAATGTGCCCTATGATGGGTTGGGGCACCATTCTGGGTTGTTCCACATCTTGTGCCCATAGGCTCCAGACACCCAATGACTCTGTATAGGACAAGCGGTTTCATAAAATGGATGGATGGAACCGTTGTATAATGAGAAATATAATTTGAATTAAGTTATCATATAAAGTAATACTTTTATTATTTAAAAATAAAAGGACACATTTAATTGATTATTGAAATATTATTTTAAAAACGAAAGGACACAGTTATTGAAATATTTATAGATATATTTATTTCATTTTGAGCAATATGGCATTCCATTCATGTAACAACATTACTTTAGTACTATTTTAATCCTGATATAAATGTATTTCATGCATCCAGAATAAATAATGTGGTAGATGTTTCCAAATCATTATACCACCAAGAACTAAATTAATATCCAGAATGGTTCAGAGTGATCAATAAATATCTAAGCACGATATTAACAAGTTATCGTAGATAACTGCTGAAATCAATAAACATACAATTTGCAATTTTTTTGTCTGAATTTTTATGCATAAATATTTTTAATTAAAAAAAAATTATTCATATATTAAGATTTATAACAGATTGACAATCATGAAACATAGATCGTGCAGAAATATATGTGTAGGGTTTTTTTTCCCAAACATATAAAATAGATAAACTACACTTTGAAATCTCATGAAATGGATTAAAAATGTTTCTTTGTTCTCTACGCATGCGTCAACCCAACCGGTAATGGCCTGAGAGTGGTAGGCCCTGAGCAGTAATTAAGCTCCACGGCGTCACAATACATTATTTCAGGATTTAAGCCAAGTGTATAGAAACATGCCCAGCATAATGTGCAACGGGTTTCACACTGAAATACAGCAACTTATGCTGTGAGGGTACACTTACTTGAAATATAATTAAAGTGGATTCTCCATGGTGTGACCAGCATTTGTAAGAAATTACAATAATGTACATACATGACCACCTACCATGGTTCCGATTTCAATACAGCTTTACTATATCTTTAAGAGCGGGTCACTGAACATCACGGTCCTGCAAAGACAGGAGTTGGGCAGTGCTCAATGGCACAACTTGACCTTTCTTATGAGGCTGCGTAGAGAGTGGGATGAATGATGCTCGACTGAATCGGTTGGCAGAGGAGTAAACCAGCACCCAATTGGCTGTGAGTTTTCGGAGGAATAGAGTAGACCCAGCGTGTGTTGGGGTTCATTTGCCATATCTATAAGATCGCCTAAAATATCGACTCAATGGTGAAAGTTGACGACTGTGGGGGTCGGTGTCCCGTCTGAAGATACCACCCTGGGTAATTGCCCATCTTGCCCTTGCCAGGATCCTCCACTGTTGGGACATTACCTGCACATTGGAGGGGCCTATCCTTTTATTGCATACAGCCCATTGTACTAGGGTATAGGTGTTGTCTCAAATATGCTAATCATGGTAGGTCTGAGAGAAGGATAAATGCACTGCTGGTATTCCTAAACGACTATGCTTAAGTCAACCACATGCCCAGTCTGAAAGAAATTAGTCCAGAGCAGTCTTAAATGTTGCCTGAAGACATGAAAATTGTTCCCGTAATGACAGACTAACGCTGTCCATGTGTACCATGATCATACTCACACACACGTAAAAAGAAACGGAATACCACTTCCTGAGGACTGTATTATGAAAAGCATCCATTTAATAAAATATATTTGATTACACTCTTACACATGTGCAGGGATTATAACAAACCAGAGGAAGGAGAAAAGCATTTCTAAACGCCTATTCAGATTGCACAGTCTGCGCCATTGCTGTAGGCGCTTCTCCACAGAAGACTAATGTGTGTCCAAGTGTACCAAAAAATAAATAAATAAATAAAACCCCTACTTCTCACACAGTCTAAGCACAACACACACTCATTGATTAGTATTGAAATGTCCAGCCTGCAATGTGCGTTTTTAACAATCTTGTGTAATGTCTGATCGCCTCTTTGCGCCAAGACAGAAAATCCTAGATAGAAATCTTCTTGCAAGTGGCTTGTCAGCTGTTTGGAGGCGATCCATGGAGCCCCGAGATAGTGCAAGCAAAGCCCCCTACCCCACCCAAACACCCAAAAACCCACATATCCCAGCAAATAAAAAAAAAAATGCGGGGGGGCATCAGTATGAATTTCAACACATGCGTAATCTGGGCTGCAAACGTGTGACAAGTAAACAGCGGTAAAGAATGTCCATTTAAGCCTTTATTGAAGTTTACAGGATCCTGTAGAAATCAAGTAAGCAAGGTAAATGGGCAACCAGAATATTTCAAATTGAAGAAAGTGAACGTGTGGTTTTCTTCTAAAGTTTGTCTTTCTTAAAGAATTATCAATATCTTCTTGGTTACTGTCCTGTGCTAACAGTCAGAATGAAAATGAACATTCAGTAAACATTCTTATCTAAAGGTACTTCCCTTATAGATTCTGTCATTTCCTCTCAATGTATACATAAACAAGTTTAATAACATACCAATCAGTGGTTATTTCACAATTGAAAAATAAAAGCACAAAAAAGTTGACACTCCTTTACAGGTAAATAAAAGGTCATTTGTGTTGTCGGAACTTCCTTAAGGGCATAGCATAGTTTCAGGGATTTGCAATTTTCCTTTAAGCAGTTTCACCTTGGTTTTGTTTTTTTTTTTCCCTCTATTTTAGGCTATTACATAATTAGATTCTTACATACAAATATTGACAAAATGTTGGCTTGTGCTTCAAAGCCGTCAAGTCTATTAGATAGCCGTCAGAGTTGGGAGGAGGGGCAGAACTCAGAGCTGGCTGTCACTGCAATGGGCATCCTGGCTGCCGCTTGGCTTCTCCATGTCCTGGTTAGGCAGTTCCCGGGTCATGAGGGCGGAGCTCTTATCAGAGAACTCCTCTCCATCGGGCTCCAGGTCCTCAGGGCAGGGCAGCTTGAGCAGTTCCTCACGGAGCTGGGCCGTGTGCCTCTGTGGGGGAGGCACAAGGGATCAGCGGGTTTGAGGTGAGACCTTAAGAAACTGTGCCATGCAATTAACCCACATGACATAGTCTGATGGGTCACAGCACCTCAGTTCTTTACTGAAACAGGCTACGCGTGGACCAGACCAAGAAGCAGGCTCCACATTTCCATTAAAGCATGCCTAGCTTTCTTTAAGAACCACAAAATTACTAATAAAGTCTGTTCTGGGCTCAACCTGGCAGCCTGCCAGCCAAGTATTCCAAGATTATAATGAAACAGTTCTGCACAAGGACAGACATATCAGTCACTCAGGTTCAGTAATCTTCTGTTCCCCACAAACACAGGCAAGCTACATATCAGTTGAGAACGCTGCGTGCCTCAGCAGTAAAGCACAGCTGCAAGGCTCGGTGTGGACGTTTGTATCTGAACTGGAAATGTTGCACAGTTTCATCCAGGCCCAGCAGACATGACTTAGAGCTGTTTAACACGTCTAATTAGGGAATAATTAATGTTCTGTCCACCCCCACCCCCCTGCTGCAGTTTAGGTTTTCAGAGAGGGGCAAGTGCATGACAAGACCATCAGCTTATGCAAGAGTCCCAGCATGGAGGTGGTGTGCATGCATGGGGGGAGTACCTTAATGAGCACCTCATCGTTGCCCTACTTGAGGCACGTTACTGACGGAAAGGCTACTCTTTGCATGCAAACATGCAAGGGAGACCCTGGGGAGGGGCGTTGGGTGTCTGCCGACACTAATAATGCTGAGGGGTGAACAGAGCACACCAAGCATACTCCATAAGGCGTAGGGAGGGCATACCTTCAGAGCGGCAGCATGGTGGGACATGGTGCGGCCCACCCTCTTGTCGCTGCTGTACTGCTGGATGTCAGCGATCCACTCCTCACACTGAGCCATGATTTCCGCCCGCTTCAGGTAAAAGTGCTTGTGAATCACCTGGGTGAGGTAGAGAGCAGAGGGTCAGATGCTTCATTTCCACCAACAGAGCCAGTGCTATTGCTGGTGCTTGTGCCAGTGCTGATACTTGCATGGTTCCTTTTGAGAACCTGTCGGCATTTTCACCAGTTTCACAAAAGAATGGAACGGAAATGTTACGTAGTTGGAAGTGAGAGTAAAGTAATGGTTCATATGTAGTCCGTTTTTTTATTTTGATTTGTTTCCGATTTTAAGTTGTAATACGCTGCCGAACCGAAAAGAAGTTTGCAGAATATTACTTGTTGCACTGTCTCTATTGCCTGTATCCACTTTTATCTCCTTAAAGCCTCCCTGTCTGTGTGTGTGTGAGTGAATTTACTCTTGCTCACTGTTTTAACACTGTTCTTTTCAAAGTTCATGCAATAAAAGACTCTAACAACTGAACTTCGCTGTCTGCCTCATGATCTCTTCGCTACTTGCCACAATATTTTATTTATTCAACCCGAGACATTTATGATTTATTATTAAATCTTCCCATCAAATTGATCTTTCGTTTTCCACAGAATAAAAAAATTCAATGCAATGTTATTCCGCTAATAAGCCGGCAAGTTGTTTTACTGCCTTCACCAATACCAGAAAAAAATACAGTGCTTATTGACTTAATTTTCCGGGTATGCAGAAGGCTTGGATGTGACAGCCTATCCCACTTTTGATGACGTTACAGTTCTAAATTCTGAGACCAGCTTTTCTGTGCTGCCAGGCTAGAGCAATTTTTTTCGACCCAGGGCCAGTTTTTTGCAGTGGAAATATGTGGACAAGAGGCAAGAGAGAGACATGGGCCTCTATTCACACACAACACACACGGACGTATTTGGACATATGAAAGCAGTATTTCACGCAGAGTTAAAAATTACAAAGGTTGCAGAGGACAAGGCATTCCCTCCCAGGCATCTATTACGCAGACTTAGTTTTCAGGGATGAGCTACCTATACCAACCCCATAATCAGTACCTCCTTAAACTTTCACAAATGCTCTGACGACTCAGAAGAATGATGGGCCGTTGAGCAGGTCACATGAGTTGACCTCTAGCAACAGCCTCCAGGAGGCCAGTTCGAGATTCAGAGGCTGCCATCCACATCCTGTTTCAAAGCCACTGTCTCTGGACTGGTTCATTATGCTACAGCATTATTTATTAAGGTCCATCTTCAAAAGTTTAACTTATTTAAATTAATTCAGGCACTTATTTACTCATTAATTTATCCCAGCTAAATAATAATGAACAATTCAAAGTAAAGCTACAAGAATGATAGCTAACACTGATTTTTATTATATTAGCATAAGAAGTTAGTCTGGCTGTGCGCTAGTATCCGTGCTGAAAAGTTCCATCACAAACCTATAATCAGGAGCAGCCTTTAAATACGAACACTGTCAGCTACACAGCCCGGAATGGGTCACAGTGGCACGAGAGCTGAGGGCTTCTACAGGATGGGTCAGAGGGGCATGTGGGCTGGGGGGCTCTACTGGACAGGTCACAGCAGCTTCAGGGCCAGAACTGCCGTTGCAGAATGTCAAGAGTCACAGAGACTTGAGCCCCTAAACCATACCTGTCAAGTTTTGGATTTGAAAATAAGGGAAATTTTCCGGCACCCACCGCGAGCCACCCCACCACCCCAACCAAGCTCCAGTATCCCTTACATTTTAAGACAGGTGTACAAGAAATCTAAAATAATAAAATGTAAATGACAAGTGGTTTTCATTACACATTTTCTTTTAATTTCTCATGTTCACTCATGTGGCTCTCTGGCATTCACTAATGACTTATTATACAGATTTGTTGCAGACTTTGTATCCTTGTTGAAGTCGTCACAGAAGGTGAAAGTAACGTTGTTTTTGGCACACAGCATTGCCATTTTAACCTCCGCATTTATGACCTGGTTAATGTTGTAAATGACCTGCAGACTACTGCAGGTGGCAGTTCTCGTGAAGCTACTGACAGTTCAGTTTGGAGAGGCAGAGGAATTATTTTTTTTAATGATATTATAATAGGGGAGATTTACGGGAAAATGCTAATATGGGAGGACGGCGGGAAAGAGGGGTAAAATACGGTAGTTTCCCGGCCAAAACGGGAGACTTGACAGCTATGCTACACTAAATGTCACACTAGGAACACAGAGAAAGGACAGGAAGGCATGATCTGCACTGTTATAAGAGGTAAAGCAGGGAGAAGCAGCCTGGTGCCCCAAGAAGTGAAGCCTGGGAGAGCTGAAAGGGCACAGGGTCAGTGATCCTCCAGAGGCAGCTGGTAAGCTAATGAAAATGAAGACGGGCCCATCCAGGGAGTGCGCGTCACTCTACAGGCTTCGGGATTCCTGCCCGCCAAGTAGTACCATGATGGCCCCCGAGGCAGTGGTGTGATGCCTGCTGTGGAAGCTGGAAGAGAAGCATGTGCTGATCTACGAGCCCACCCCCCGAACAGATGGTCTGAACAGCAAAGCCCAACTTCATTTTCTATTTGCATAAACAGGAGAATGATGGCCTACAAGCTGATGTGTAACAGGCACCAGGCCACCAACAGGCCACACCCCCTAAAACAGCCCAGAATATAGCACCTCAAGCACAGAAAACCACGGCCACTCTGAATGAGCTGTTCTTATGCCTCTAATCAGCTGGGTGGGTGTCTGTTGTGGAGCTGAGGGGTTCAGTGTTGGGGGGCCTGTGAACATTATCAATTTCCCTGCCACTGTCACCATGGAAACCTCAGTGGCTGCCAAGTGCTTCTCTACCGCCACCGCCACCCGCCCCCCACACACACACTCACTCACTGTGATTGGGGGTGGGAGGGCTTCCTCATTCAGATCCAGTAATCCACACCTAAGGGGCACTGGGGGGTGAGCCACCATCATGGGGGGATAAATTGATGAGTGAACCTCATTACACCTACGCAAAAAATTACCTCAAGGGCAAACAATACCACTACGCATGTCACCCCCCTCACCCAGCTATGCCATGATCCATAGTCCACAGAGAGTCCTCTCTCTCGCCGCCTCCCAGTCACTGCTGCTGCAGGACTGGCCCAGTGGAGATGAGACATGTTGTCCCCCACCCCCCATCAGAGCATGAGGCGTCAGGTGAGTGTCGGGTGGGCTCAGGGGCCTTATCTGCCTCCTCAGGCCAATTTCCCATTGAATAATGGAAAAGTCCCACTCTGGAGAACAGTTATTATTCATATGGGGGGTCGGGAGGTGATGGGGAGAGCATGGGCATCGTACACCCAGACTTTGTCACTGAGCTATGACCATGCAGTGCGTATGCAAGCTCACATCAAGGCCAAGAGAAAATTGCTACCACGGGAAGGGAGGTGGGGGTGGATGGGCTGAAGTTATTACCTACCTGGATATTAATAAACATTGAATTTATGGCCTATAGCTGTTTAATATTCCCCATGCAGGTGAGTGTTTAATAACCACTGGGGCAGGAGGCTTCAAATCCACCCCCCCAACAGATGTAGACTCATAAACACCACTCACGTTCTCTCAATCTGTCCTCTCTCAGACGCATGCAGCCATTCACGCACGTCCCTGCTCCTGCCCCCACTACCCATCTAAGCCAGAACGTACCTCCTTGAAACATGGCGAGGGGCTCCTCATCTGCTCCAGCATGGCCCACTTGACGGTGGCCTGGCGGATGTTGCCATCGTACTCGCGGGAGCTCTGTGTGCCGCTGGGAGTGCCCCTCGACCGCTCATACCCGGGCTCATTGAAGTAGGGCTCCGCCACCAGGATCAGCGACTGTACGGACACCAGCACCTGGACACATGACCGGGGGGGGGGGGGGGGTCGACTTTCAGAGGACTGGCTGACAGATCGCGGGCTGTGAAGACAATACTCTGGGCGGGGAGGCTGGCTTCATGTCCACCGGCACAACACACTTTCACTGACTGGGGCATGAACACACATTTCTTTCAATATCATAAATTTAATTCATGGCAAATTATTTCTTATATATTTATTTTGGCATTACACTTAATTTTAATGTATATTGTAAATATGTAAGATTTATGTTAAATTTCTAATTTGACATCAAAGTATAGACATTGAAAATGCAGTTTGGAACACTTGCAGAAACATTATAAAAGTACTTAGTAAATGGCAGTTTGTTTTGATCCCAGATATCTGATCACCAAGGTATTGGGTATATGAAGATGACTAAATGGTGTAGTTTTTTTTCTTCTCAAAGCCTTGTTTTTGCTTGATGTCAAAGAAGTTTTGCTTGATAATATTGGCACAAATCTGATTCCACAGGAACACTAAACCCCTTACCTGCAAGAAGCTGGAGGTTTGGGGATTCCACTTCTCCTCGGGTCGCCCATGCCAGGTGTTGAGGATACTTAAACACACCTAGAGGGAGAGGGGGCCGGCGTGAGTATACCATTCATGACCCTGATGTGAGTGGGCCTTTCCACCACGGCCGTCTCCTCCAACTATGAAAATGAATGTTCCCTGACAGATTGTTACTAGTGGGAGAGAGACCTGCTCCCTCTGCTTATCTATGTACCAAAATAGGTGAGGTTTAAAGGGACCCTGCACTGCAAAGCATGTCTCCACCCACGGCACCACAGTAGCACAGTAACACCAACTCAGGAAAGAAGGTTGGACAGCAGCAATAGTCAGCATGATGAGGAGGTTCAGCAGTCAGAGAAGGTAGAGGTGACACTTGGCATGGCTGGTGCAACAGCCCCACTTACCTTGCCATCATTGTAGAGGTTCGGGTTGAAGCGCACGCTGTGGCCACCGGTGGTCTCCAGGTTGACGAGGGGAGGGGAATTGGGGTAGTCCTGCGGGAAGTACACATCGAACTCGAAGCAGCCGTTTGCATAAGGGGTGTCAGCCGGGCCTGTGATGAGGACCTGGGGGGGGGGAATTAGCGAACGTCAGCTAATCAGGTGATCCAACATATGCATGTCACAGCATATTTACATGGCCGTCCTCCATCAGGGGAGCTGAAAAGCCAGGGATCAAGGTGGCATTTACATGGCTCAGAAACAAGTCAACACACAGAAATCAGAGGTCCCACCCCTCAGGCTCTGCCCCCAACAAGCTGACACCGTGCCATTGCAAGCCGGAAGAGAGTATGAGCTGCTCGCCAAGACGCACCTTCATGATGTCCAGACGCTCCTCATCGCAGCGGACGAAGACAGAAGAGGAGGAGGACAGGGGCAGGGAGGTGGAGAGTGTGACGGCTTCCTGTGCCAGGCGGCGGGCGCGGGCCGCGCTGTTGGCATCACTGGCATTCTTCACCTGAGACATGTAGTGGTAGTTCACCTTGAACACCAGCTTGCCGTCCTCATCCTCAGACACCATCTCGAATGTGTCTGCAGGGGGGAGGGGGGTTAAGATGCATTCAAAGGGCTGTTTTCAGAGGTGCACGCTACAACCTCCCCCCTCCTGACCTAAGAGCCAATCTTCTCCACTCAGTTGAACCAAAGCAAACCTGTTTAGATTAAACTCAGCCCCAATTAGCCCCGGTGGCTCCTGGCTGTGTCATTGATCTTCTCCGTCGATGGGGCCCTGGCCACCGTGCCTCACCACATTCTAAGAAGGGCTGGTTGGGCATGCTGGCAACTCACCAAACTGCAGCTTCTTCATGGCTGCAACGTACTTGTCCTCCAGGGAACGTAGCATAGACAGCTGCTTGGGCCGGCCTGCAGCCTTCCTGGAAGACTCTGCCAACTTCCTCTCTGTGCAGGGAAAAAGGCACGAAAGATAAGCCAGGTCGAGGGGCATGGGGGGAATTCAACGTTCTTCATCGTGGAAATACTTCTGGCGGAGCTGCGGCACAACAATCAGGCGCCATATATCAGCAGCAACCACCGATGTGCACACGGCAAGTTAGCGAGATCAGCGCAGCTAATAAGACTGCTGGGGGGTGGGGGGCTATATACTCAATCACACCTTTAAAGGGTCGCTTATGAGCCCCTTCCCACTGACACTAAACACCTGGACTCGGAGAGCAGGGCTTGACCGCCCCACAGGAGACACAGCCAGGCGACCCAGCTAGGGGCCATGCTCTGCTTAGGCAGATTTGTGGATTTCCAGCTTGTCCCTATTAAACCAGTTAACATACTGTATGCTCTGCATTATGCCTATTTCATACATTATGGGAATGTATCATAAGGGTATGAGAAGCATCTAAAAGACTGGAAGGCACAGTGCCTGCTGAAGCCCCACCCTGGTTGGCCTGCCGCAGACTGGTAGTGGCTGCATGGACAATCTCCGCTGTCCTCTGGATGTCTGGGACCAGCAGCGTCAGGCCCTCCGGCTCCGGGTCCGAGGTGTCTGCCTTCACCACTCCTTTGCTCTTGTCCTTCTTTGACCTGGCAGGCGCCGAAAGCATATGGAGTTTGGTACACTGGTAGAGCACATTGACAAATGGCATGTAACACATGGAGACTCCTGTAAAGCTGCTGGAAGTACCCCAAAAACATCACTCTCTAATACTGGGCAGTGCTCTGGTCGCTAGTCCCTAATGAGTGGCATCAGATGAGGCCTGGCTGCCTGATGCAAACGTTCCTCTGAGCTAACAAGCTGCTACAGAGGACAGGATGGGGGACAGCGCAAGCCTGGACAGCTCTCAGGATGCGCTGGCCCCTGGAGCCACCCGCCATTACTAATGCAGGGGCGCATGCAGCCGTGACCCATGCGCTCATAGATGGCTGAGAACCGGATCAAGCTGGAAGGCGGACGTGAGGTGCTCACTGAGAGCGGAGATGGGTGGGGGGGGGGGTGAGGAGCCCACTGTCACAAATCAACTTTGGGAAGCAGAGGTGCACGCACACACGCAAGCACATACAAATACATACACACACAGACACGTACATACATGTACACACACAGCTCCTGTGTTCTTATCATTGTGAGGACTCCATTCATTTCTATGGGCATAACCCTAAGTATGACAACCTTAACCCCATACCCAGCCTAAACCTTAACCATAAGTATCCAAACAAAAATCAAGACTTTTGGCATTTTAAATTTTTTGATTGCCTTAACACATTTTTATTAAATTGAGGTTTATATTGTGGGGACCTGAAAAATATCACCATCAGATAAAACCTAAGGGCTCATTTATACTGATACTCCGCATTCACTACTCATAAGTGTACGCATCATGGCTGCCATGCACATGTTCTGCATTGATCATTTGTGCACCTTTTTTATCCTTGCTGTTTCAATCAGTCGTGAATCTCACGTTTGTGAGAAATTGATTTATTTTGAACTATTGTTTTCTTTATAAATACTGCAATATTTATTGCAGAAATTGTTTTTCCCCCAGTATCATGCAGCCTAGTCGCAAAATATTAACTTCTATGAGATATCTAACATGCAACACAACTTTCAATTTTCAGAGGTGGAGATTTCAGGTCCAGAGAGTACAAATCCAGCCCAGGATTTTGTTTCAACCAACCAGTTGCGTATAAAGAGTCAGTCACAGAGTACTCAACTGGTTGGTTGAAACAAAATCCTGGGCTGGATTTGTACTCTCTGGACCTGAAATCTCCACCTCTGAAAATTAGCAGCTTGCTGTGGAGGCAGCAGTTGTGCAACATTTCATGCCACAACCACATACAAACAAGTGAGACCGGAAACAAAGGAGCCTACTGAGATGATTCTCTCACACTGCCGCCTGGTGAACCTGACCTTTAATTCTCCAGATAGACAAAAAATTATGCGCCCAAGTAGAGTCAGTACACTGCTTGCGTTGAATATGCATCGTGTGAAGTATATCCCAGTCCCAAGAGGATTTACTACAATATTGGAAAATCTGAACCCACAATGTAGTGCATACAAACTGCGCACACCCACACTCATGCCTGCATACACACACGCCCACCACCCTCACACAGCTTGTTTATTATGGCCAGAGAAACAGGCATTTACACTGGACACCATCATGGGCTGAGAACCAGAGGGCCAGGAAAGGGCCCTGCACATCAGCAAGTAAACATGGGGGGCTAATGATGGCTCCACCTGTGCCCCTGAGCCTTTGGTAAAACCCATCTTTAGCTTCTCTTTCCACCACTCCCTCGTGGGTCCTGTATCCATGCCAGGGGATCCCAGTTCACCTGAGCCGGTTGGTGTAGGTGTCCACGCACGTCTTCATCTTGGCCAGCAGCATGCCCACAGAGGTCTGGCCTTCGGAGTGCTCATCCCCCTCCCCTTCCTCTTCCTCCTCGGCCCGCTCAGCCGAGTCGCCCGTCAGCGGCAGCAGCAGAGGCACCAGTGCCGTGCTGGTGGAGATAGCCCTGAGCAGCTCTAATAGGGCGCGGTACAGTGGCACATGCCGCGCCATGTCGAGCACTGCAGACGGGAAGGGGACAAAGAGCAGCCAATCAGAACACAACGGCTCACAGCACTGTCATTCAATCAACTCTTCACTGGCAGAAGTGGGCCCAAAAAGCGATGGTGAGTGACAGTGACTGTCTCATTCTCATTGCGGTAAAGAGGGCCATGCACTGGAAGAGGCTAAACCCAGCAGAGAGACGGGAGGAGGTGAGATGAACAGGAAGGTGTTGGCAGGTGAGTGACGAGCCACCGGGTGGCTGTTAGAGAGCAGGGGCCTGTAGTTGCTACGACAGCCTAGCAAAACCCTTTTAAACAGTGCACCTAGCAAGCTGACAGGATCAGGGGAGTATCTGAATGCCAAAATACATCCCCCCACTCAGCAGGACCCTTCTAACCCCCACCCCAAAGGGAACCTCCAAGGTCACCATCCCCATCACATCCCCTGATAATTATGTTACATCATAGGGGACAGGGGTCAGAGTGTAACGAACAGAGAGGCCCAGCAACAGCACCCCAGATGGCGAGATAAGCAGGTCATTGCTCAAGACCTACAGTCATCTCAGTCCACGAGCCGCTAAGTCCGTCTGTCATCATGATCCTGCCGAGAACTGGCCCGTTGCACTGACCCGGAGTATGCTCAGCCTGTTCACGGCGCCCGGAAACCTCATTTTATGTCTTTCCGCCATAAGCAGTGCCACAAACGCAAAAAATCCTAATCAGGCTCGGCCCAGGACAGTATGCACGGTGGGGGCAGCCCCATCTACCCCACAGGGAATGGCGTTGGTGCATTCACGCGTGCATGGAGCAGCCAGTGACTCACTATCATGCTCCAGGGGCCTGACTCACCTTAACACCATCATCTTCTGAGTACAGTGACGCATGGCAACACAACGTGATGGGGAAGCAAGAGCGGCTTGTCACAGAGGGGGCCAAGGACTAGTGGGCGACGACAGAGGGAGGCCACACAGAATCGTAAACATGTCGTGGGGGGGGGGGGGCAGGTGCAGCAATAGATGCAGCTTGTTACCGGGTAGAAGTGGCATCACCATTGACAGACCAGCGAGAACAGAATAATAGAGTGGGGGGGGGGGTTGCTGGAATGAGGCCTCAGAGGTGTCAATAGGGACCTGAAAAAGAACCAGCCTGTAACATCGGCGAAAGACCACTGCTCCACTCAAAGGCAGCCTGGGACAGAGTTCTGGAGTCTCCGTAATGGCAGTTGTGTGACAGGGGGAAGGTCCACCAGACCCAAGCACACCAGGTCGTTCTTCAAGCCTGAAGATAGCGCTCCTGATAGGCTGGCAGAGTGTGACATGGACAGAAGTAGCCAGACAGAGCTGCCTTGATATATGCAGGTAAACTCTTTTTCACTCTTACTCTCACACACGTAATATTAAAACATCTGGAAAACTCTAGTCCCAACATGACGACCTTAACCTTAACCATAAGGTTATAACCAAACAAAATACGAGACTTTTTCAGTTTTTTTGAAAAATTGTCCCTACAACATCAAAATAAGAGGTTTTCATCACATTCTGGGGAACATTTGGTCCCAACGATGTAATGTAAACCTAATACACACACACACACACACACACACACACACACACACACACACACACACACACACATATATATATCCTGGAAGCAGCTCCAGTCATAAAGCCCCAAGCAAATATCAGCCAGGTATCCTTGCTGCAGACAAATGGCACCTCCAGCAGACAAAGCCACACGTTCAGCACTCAGGATCCAGCCGTGTATGAAGCATCCACAGGCAGGCCGGCCGAATCGTTAGCGATATCCAGCTCATCTCGGTGTCGCCTTAAAATCTCAAAAAACTCAATCCAAGAATAGGCAACAACTAATGGGCCATTAAATAGGAAATATTGAGCACCACCAATTTTCTATTCCATGTCATTTAACTCACACAGCATGAAGAAATTGGATGAGGATCCTGAGCAAGGCCTGGCACAATATCACCACTCACCAGCAGGTGGACGTGGAAGTCCTTCAGGGCACATAGCCCAAAGTGTACCATCACCCCAGCATGACGAGGCAGGCTGGAAGACACCTGCTTTTATGTAACTGTTACAAGCTGCCTGGCTTCAAAACCATACGAGTTCCTTTTCACTTTCATTTAATTAAGGCGGGTGTGCAGGTGGTTTCTGGAGCTGGACGGCAAGGAGTGATAGTACTGTCCCCACCATCACATCAATGTGGGCTGGTGACCCAGACAGCCAATAACAAAGGTCCTATCTGTCCAATCACCATGCCCTCCACACACAGAGCACATACACATAACAAATCACACAAAGCAAATAAAGTGAATCCAGCAGAAGCACATTTCTCCTAGACAAGCTTGGCCAGTGAACAGCCAGTGCATGCGGTCAGATTAGTGCACTCCTGACGGGAGCACGGCATGCGGCATGCAGCTAAATCCCACCCCCAGTATTCCTGGCTAGTGTTGGGCAGGAGGCAGACTGAGCCCCCTACTCCCCTTCCCAGGAGGAGGGCCAGTAGATTAGTCTGCTCGAGCCTGTGAAGTGGTGGCTGCATAATTCATGACAGCGCCTCCTCCCTGAGGTCTCACTGCGCTTGGGGGAAGGCCCACCGACTGGCGACCTCACACGTTAACAGATGCTGAGAGCTACGACATTACTGCCCCAGGCGAACGATTTGGGCTGGGGAGGGGGACTGTGCTTGTCAATTAAGGAGAAGGAGAGGTGTCCCGAAGGCCCTGAGAGCTCCTCCCTCAGTCTCCCGATGGAGGGCGAGGATGTCCCGACAGGCCTAAGAGCCACTTCCCTCAGTCACCCACTAGGGAGCAAGGGTATCCCAACAGGCCTGAGAGCCGCTCCCTCCGTCTCCCGCTAGGGGGGTGAGGATGTCCCGACAGGCCTAAGAGCCACTTCCTCAGTCACCCACTAGAGGGTAAGGGCATCCCAACAGGCCTAAGAGCCACTTCCTCAGTCACCCACTAGGGGGCGAGGACATCCCAACGGGCCCAAGAGCCGCTCCCTCAGTCACCCAACTAGGGGGCGAGGACATCCCAATGGGCCCAAGAGCCACTCCCTCAGTCACCCACTAGGGGGGCAAGGGCATCCCAAGAGGCCTGAGAGCTCCTCCCTCAGTCTCTCGATAGAGGGCGAGGATGTCCCAACGGGCCTAAGATAGACCTGTGACTCACTACCAGGCAGCCTCCATAGACCTTCAAATGAATAATAGAATTAACTGATTCAGCCGACCCAAGCTCTATTAAAGATGACCTCCTGTTCCTCCTAACAAGCACGACCTCTAATCACCCCCCTCAGTGAAAAATGATCCCATACTAGTGTTAAGATGTCTTTGTGTTCGTTTAGCCCAAGTGCTGAAACTCCAAGGAGCCTTAACATTTCCAAGTGAAAAATGAAGCCACGTAGCAGGGAACGTGCGATGTGTGCCAGGGGAAGGGAGCTCGCCCTTTTCAAAGGCCCGCCCCCCCAGCAGAGGGGGGCCAGGTACCAGACGCCTCATTAAAGCGGGCTGGTGTTTGGCATTTCGCAGCACAAGATGCTTTTTACACTATATAGGAAAGGGCACCTGTTGGGGGACCCTTACCCTCTTATCCCAATTGGACAAAAGAAATCCTGCCTGATCTGCCCATTTACCAGGCAGCCACGGCAACAGCAGCTATATAAATATGCCAATGTTTCAACACCAAACAATGCCTTTGAAAGCACATGTTTATAAGCAGTGATTTGGCCCAATGAAGGGTGAGGGCTCATGAAGACAATGGTGCGGAGGGATGGAAGTAGGGACAGGGGGGCAGACACCAGGTGCCTGCAAGCGGACCCGCAGAGCCCCAGATGTACACAAGCCAAGGGAAAAACACGGATATGGGCAGGCAGGTGGTTAGGATCCTGGGTGTGACTGACCAAAGGGAGGGCTCTGGCGGAGGTATGGGGAGATGGAGAGAACAGGAACCAGGAACAAAGCTGAATAATCTCAAGCAGGGCAGGTCATGGGGTAAATTCCAATAAACTGTCCCCCTCCCACACCCAAAAAGGCATGTGACTTTCTCCCTTTCAATACAGCTTCATGCTCATCACTCTGGGAGAAATTTGTCACTAACAGACAGTGTGAAGTTTTAACCATCACAACACCCCCCCCCCCCCCCCAAAGGAGCACAGTGTTCCCCTGACAACAGTGGTTTTGTTGTGCTGATTGAAATGGACCTCATCTGAGACAGACGGGCCCCCCAGCCATACAGGGTGTCAGCAATCACATGCGCCTGCAGACCCATGAGCGGCTCTCTCCCACACACACCTCCCCAACCCCGAGGACAGGACAGAGCCCCCACCCCACACCACCCCACTGCCCATCACCAAGCTTTCAAAACCAGCCCATCAGCATTTCAAAAACACAACTTGCAATCTTCCAGGTCTAGCTGGTCATATGGGTCTCCTGAGTCACATCCAGTGCTTGTGTTGCGACTGCATGCGGCAGGCCACACAGGCCGCTCTAAGCCTATGATGGGGCCGGATTAAAAGAGCAAAACATCCCTCTGCTGCTTCCCACAATCTCACACGGGCTGCGGGACATCTTTACGTCAACCCCTCGATATTCTGGCAATTAAAGCCAAAGAGGCAGAATGAAAAGTGTATAAACAAACTCCAGAATGTTCCACTGCTGATGTAGCAGCACCGTGGTGCAAATTTAAGGCATTTAGCAGAAAGTAAAACCTTCCAATTATCCATAAATGTCAGTGTAAGCAATTAAGCACCAATATCCGCTTGCAATTTGTTATATGCACAACTCCCAGACGGAGAAGCGAGTGTCCAATCCAAGGTAGGGGCTGTCTCTCAGGGCACGCAATGGTGATTAACACACTGGAGACTCTATAACCACAGCACGGCCGTGTGACACACTGTAATTCAAACTGAGGAGATTGTAGTGCACAAAGGTTAGCATGCACCAAACATCCCAGCACTCCCACAATTCTCTGAGAATTCACTGTTCATCTCTGTATAGATATGTAAGTGCATATATATTCAAGTACACTTGAATTCATGTAAAAGCACTGTACTCTCCCTAACAGGAAATAAAAGTGGAAAATAAGGTTAACATTAGCAAGTTAGCTAACGTTAAAAAGTAAAAGCAAAAGTTAAGCAAAAGCAAAAAGTCAGGCAGCGCAAGCGAGAAAGCTGGCAGCGTAAACAAACAAACAAAAATTATCAAAAGACCAATCGTGTTTGCAAGTTATAAATTTTACTTTTGAGATGACATTTCTTTTGCTTCAGTTAGTTTTTTTTCTTCTCAAAGCCTTGATTTTGCTTGATGTCAAAGAAGTCTGATCACCAAAGTATCGGGTACATGAAGATGACTAAATGATGTAGTTGCAACATTCAGTTGGATAAATAAGAAAAACGAACTCATATCAATATTTCTGGTCTCCTTCCATTGAATATGTAGGAGCTCTCATGTGTATGAATGAGCCATTGACACCTGGTCACATCCTCCACCCCTTTTATGGTGCTGGTGGGGATGTATCTGGATCGCGTTTCACTGTTGCATTGTTCATCAAATTACCATGCGAATGCGATTTGAATACGTGGTAATGCGGCTATTTAGAATGTGAATAGTGATCTTCGGGTGAGAGCAGCACTACACACCCCCGATGTAGGTAAAACAAAGTAAGGTCACATGTTTTTTTGCCTATTTAACCTAATTTTAAAAACTTCCGACAAATACTACTTCCGACAATGGATGTTTTGAAAAGAAGACAGATTACGGATTTAGTCAGCGTTTTCTTCATGTTTCTACAATAAGATTTCAGCGAGTTATGAACTGAAATACACAAGAAAGATACGCAGCATTGCCGACGATGCCCTCATCCCCAGAGGGTTAAATCATCCATAATTTTCAGAAAAAGAAACCCACCACCCACATTACACATCCCTAACACTGATCCAGTCCTTTTGGTGTGCCCCTTACACTTCTCCAGATTAAATGAATGATTAAATAAAGGTTCAAACAGTCAGAATTTACAGCACAGTTCGATCTCCCTACAGGGTAATTCAAATGCGCAAGCTCTCTGTGAGGCTGATAAGAAAAACGGAACAGACACACACAAAACCACACGCACAGACTGTTATCTGTAAGCAGTGAGCTATGGTCAAGGTCAGGTAAAGGCCCTGCTGTTGAACCTACAGAGAGGTGACTGACTGGCTGCTCCGGGTAACTCAGTATCAGAGTATTCTTGAGAAAACTGATATAAAGAAATATCTGAAGCAAATCATCTGGGGTAGGAAATAATCTACAGTTCATGCGTGCATGGAAGAGCATAGAGGGCCAGAAAGGACCATGGAGGAAACATGCTATTGTCTCCCTGGAGAGAAACACAATTGATGCTTCTCAATATGCATGCTTACTGAACTTGTGTTCTTGTGTATCTGTTTTACGTCATCTGCCATTGCCAAAAACCAGTTGGCAGAAGTCTGTAAAAATCCCTGGGTGCCATTCTTGCCCTGCCCCAAATATCAAAGGGCGTTTTTCCACCGCACAAAGTACGGTACTTTTGCTTTTCCATTGAGTACCAGTACCGAAAGTGCCAAACCAGCTGGGGTACTTCTTTGGTACTTCGGTACTTTGGGGTGGGACTTACAAACGTATTTGCTGTCGATTGGTTATGCAAATAGCCTGCCACTGAAACAGAAAATACACACAGCGAACAGCGAGAAACGAAATAAAAAGCAGTAGAAATAAAAATATAAAAAACGTAAAACGGAAGGATGGACAAACGAGGAAATACAGGCTTTAATCGCCACATGGTCGGATAAACAGATCCAGCGGGATTTGGATGGCACGACTAGAAATAAAAAAGCTTTTGCCGTTCCGGGCAATTCAGTTTCCGTATATGTTTCCCCTGTGGCGCGCTGATTTGTATACGGTTTCGCTGTTGTTTTCATGTCTTTTTACGAAGCCCTTGAGGTAAACAAGCCGTATATTTTAAAACATCACGTGCCTTTTCGATGTTTTTTGTTTTTACAGATAATAAATTAAATTATTTAATTCGCTGGATAGAGATATTTCTTGATGAAAACGGTATAGTATTGCTTATAAGACTATATTATGCGTGACGATCTACTGTATGTAATGATGTACCTGAGTAATTTTCAGACATCTCACATACATCTTTGCCTAAATATTAGGAGAAACATTATTTCCTGACATCCAGGATATTTGGTCCCCCCCTGTTAAAACAGGTATACAGCAACTCTGGGCCTCGGTACTAATAACAATACTGTATTCACATGTAATAATGTACCAGAGTGATTTTCAGACATTTCATATACCTCTGCTTTAATATTAGGGGAAACATTATTTCCTGATAGACAGGAGAAACATAGGGAAACTGAATTGCCCGGAACACCGTAATACCAAGAAGAAATGGGGCACACGCGAAACACCGAACAATGCCACTTGAAAATCAAAAAACATAATTAAATAATGTTTGCTTTCAAAAGACTGAATTAGCAGTAAGCTAATTCTTTCTGCTTTGATCGGCTTAGCCAAAGTAAGTGTACCTACGTAAATATAAATGATGGCAGCATTCATGCAATTTGGATATTACGGAATCTTATACTGTGATAGAAGCTGACATAACAATAAACCGCATTTTCCAGCCTAAACTGTTAGTTTTAATTTTGAGCTGTTTTTTTTTAATTTTTATTATGATTTAAGCTGCGCGTTGTGACGATGTCACTGATGATGTCATTTGGTCATTTTTTACGCCAGTGGAAAACCGACACGAGAGAAGTAGCCTACCATACTTTCAGCACTTTATGAAAGTACCGAAAGTACGGTACCTGGTGCAGTGGAAAAACGCCCAAAGATGCATGGGTTGCATCCTCGCTAGACGAGACCAATCCCATGATTCATTGCACGCTAAGTTCGTTCTTGGGAGGTAAGTTAGCAAGACCTGTCTTGCAAAGACCACAAATATGATATCTTTGCGTTCTAGGTACTGAGAAACACCCCATATTTAATGCTGAATGCAGAAGCAGAGCAAGGCAAATTAAACACAACAAAGCCTACAGCCTCATACCCTCTAGGGAATGTGGGAGCTGAAAGTTAGGGGGGAAAATACATCTGACTCATCTCTGGGGGTAGGGGGTCTCTGTGTGCATGACAGCAGTAACACATAGGCCCCCAGGCAGCCTGGGACCCGCTAACAGCTATGGCGTGAAACCGCAGGCAGGTGGAGCCTCTGTGCACAGATCTTCCAGCGGCTCCTGCTGCAAATGGGGAACACACTGGCTGCGGAGGGGGCGGGCTGCTCTGATGATAAGCCATTCTCAGAACTGCTTGCCCTGGGCCCCCCTTCTCCAGTCTCTCTCTCTGTCCTCCTCCACCTCTTCCTCACTCCACAGGCAGAGCGCAGGTCACATCCTATGTCATGCCTAGAGCCCCTGCGTCGGAGAGCTGTAGCTCAGCCACATAGTTGGCAACGTGGGAGTCCCCTCAGCAGCCACGAACACTATCCACCTTCCCCACAGCCATCACAGAGCTGGGGGAAAGTAGCCCATCCACCACATTCACGACCAAGGGGTGGGCGTTCCTAGGAGCGACAGACAGTATTCGAGCAGTGGAGGGCTCCCCCTCCATGGCTAAGCACGCCTCATGCAGCTCCCCGGACAGCGTCCAAAAATATGTCACCCTGCTCCTCAAACGCCTAAGGGTAAGCTGGTGGCCCCCACCCCCTGGTCATTATTTACATCTGCAAACAATCCCTGTGCTCCATGTGCATATGCGAGTGTGTGTATGAGAGAGAGAGCGAGAGAGAGAGAGAGAGAGAGAGAGAGAGAGAAATGCAAGGGAGGGAGAGAGAGCAAAAGAGAGAGGGCGGGAGTGTGTGAGCGAGAGGACTGTGTGCGCTATCGTGTGCTCGCGTCTCTAACAATGGGTCAAACAGACCGAGTTGGCAGACGCTTGAGCGTGAATTACAGGCAGCTCGTTAAGGCGTGCGCCTCGGCAAGGAATCGCTGGGATGAGCGACCATGACGGGTCGCCCCTGAGCGCTCCAGGCAGAGCTTGCGTGGTCCCGGAGCACGCTAGCAGCTAATCCCCCGCCGGCGGCAGCTGCAGTGGCAGCGGCTGCAGCCCCGCTGTCGACAGTCGACGGAGAGAGACCCTGCTGCTCTGGCCCCCCATCCCCCCACCGGTAAGGGCCAGCATCCTGGGAAGAATATCCACCGCCGCCATGGGAACAACAGTTATCACCATCGAGGAGGTGCGGGCGCTGGAGGGCAAGGAGGAGCAAGAAGAGTCCATCCTGGCCATGCTAGGCATCATCGGCACCTTCCTCAACCTCTTTGTCATCGTGTTTGTTTACATCTACACCACCCTGTGAAGGACTGCTCCCCCCCCTCATCAGTGAGGAGAGAGACGCGGGGGGAAAGGGGGGACAGGCAGAGTAGGGCGGCATGGTCGGCCACCCTGGACAGAAAGGACAGGAACGCACAGCAGGGGTGAGATAACAGCAGCTGGAGCCAGGCGCACGGCCGCTACCCACGGACATCGTCTGACTGACGACTCACGTTGAAAACAGCATTTTTAAAGTGGATTATAAAGAGTAAACAAGGAGGATTCAACAAATTGGATTTACAGGACTCGCCAAAGGGAAACAAAAGACAGGCTTCTCTGTAGCGCGAGTGGCACCCCCTGGTGGCTGGACAGCTGTGTCGGAGCAGGCAAGGGGCACACACCAGCCTTTGCTTCATGCTTCTACCCCGGCCTTTATGAGCCGTTCCAGAGAGCAGGAACGGTGGACAGACCTGGTGGGGGCGCAGATATTTTCCCAAAAGACTGCCGAGATATGGTGTGCTCCTCGACGCAGTGACCCCCCCAGGTGCGGTGAGCCGTCCATTTTTCCATGCATCTGTTTGACTTACAGGGCAGAGGAAAGGCACCTGTGTGCCCTTGTTTCAACCTGTACCGAAGGGGCTTTTCTAAATACCATAACTCTAGATGTTCTGTACTATAGGATGTTTGAACAATAAAAGCAGATATACCCCAGCGTGCGCTCTGTGTTGTTGCCGTGCAGACATGAGGTGTGGATGCAATGGTTGCTATGGAGAAATGGGTGCAGTGAGGGATGGAGGAGGTTACAATGGCTCCACCCCCATGTGCCATGCGGGGGGGGGGGGGGGGGGGGGGGGTGTTTGAAGGACTGCCAGGTAGTGGGGGTCTAATATGTGGGGCTTAGATATGGCTCATGCTGCCAACGTAGGCGCTGGGGGGCAGGTGCAGCACGTGAGAGAGCAGCGAGGCTGTGTGATCATGCATCAGTACGGATCTGTCTATCATGTATGTGTACATGTGTGTGTGTGGGCGGGGGCTCATTTTTATGGCACCATCAGTCATTCCGGGTGTATGCTGTCCATGATTCTGTTTTCAGGGCTGGGGGGTGTCGGCGGGGCTGAGCTGGAGAGGTACTGATGCTTCCAGACAAAGTGACAAATGGGGAAATTAAATCTAGGCCATAATGACCCATCTGTCGGGTTACAAGCGCTAAACCACCATGGACGACGCCATTTAAAAGCCGTTACCATACAGACAGAAGGTATGCGAGGATCATCAACCGCAGATACACACAGCACAATCTGGGAGGCCCCCTACCCACATGCCTACAGGGGGAGAAGTGGGGGGCCTAAGTGCACTCATCCAGGACAGAGCCCCCAAATCACAGGAAAGGTCAATGTACAGACAGCATCATTAACACAAGCGAACGAGAAAAGCCACTCTGCAGAAGACAGCCTGATTAAGCCATGAATAACCACACATCGCACGCACACTGAGGGAGGGGGCGGGGCCAGGCAGAAAAACCCTCCTCACACAACCACACCAGCTCATTGAGAGCCCTTTTTACATCAGACTCCGACTTCAATTACAGGAGGACCTGAACTTGTTGCAGCCCCACAGTACTAGGGGTGACCCAGGTGGAGCAAAACTACCTATGGTTAGCAGTTCAGGGATTCCACTGAGAAACAGGCAGACCTGACAAGCTGAGTGCCAGACAGCCCAGGCAAACAATCACAGAACGTGAGACCAAGAGGAACCGAGCAGAGTGAAGGTGTGCCGGGGAGTTGTCTGTCTGCTTGGTGTTTAAAAATGAGACCTGAAAATACCAGAAAGCCATCCTGAGAGGAGGGCTCAGTAATAGCTTTGGTAATCACATCACAAAAGCAGCACAAAGCCACTGTCTATGAATCTCCTTCTGCTGGCCACAGCTGCCCACTGGTGGCTCTTGCACAGCTGGGATCACCGATCCCCAGCTGCACCATCAGCGTAGTGACCAGTCTCAGGTGCTGTGCTCCCATCAAATCAGTTAGGATGTGAGAATGGCTGCAGGGGACACATTTCCTGCAGTTTAGCTGCGATATGCAGACACCTGCAGAGATCTGTCCGATTCTTACACCACATGCAAGGCTGGGCATGATACCGGGCTCACCACAACAGGAACATGACAGGAATGGCAGACAGGTCCCTCTGTGACCACTTCTTATTCCACATGGTCCTTCTATGCAACTTAACCACATTCGACTTAGGTAAAGTTACCTGTCAGCTAAGCTATTGGCAAACATGCAGAAACTCAACAGAGGATGAGCCACAGTGAAACCCACAGGGGCTCTGCATGGGATGGGCGACTTGTTGACAGCCATCGATACTCGACTCAACAGAGGATGAACCACGATGGCAAGCTTCTGTGCAACTTCACAGGATAGCACCAGTTGGACCTGACAAAAGACATCCCATATTGGCAGAAGCTGCAGGCCTCAGAGTCACTAACCCCGCTGAGGAATCAGCTCCAGTATTGACTAGGAGCACAACCGTCTGCCTCCTCAGCAGCAATTAAACCCAGGCCACCTCAAAGTAATCAAAGCAGAATGACAAGAAAACAGACACTAATTAAAGGCTAGGCCTCTATTTAAATCTGCCGTCCAGTCTACTGCCTACTGATGCCAAAATCAGTCCAGCCAGATCATGGTGCTGCCGTCAGCTTGCCAGTTGCCAGTTGGATGGAGGCACATAGATTCATCACCTGATGGACCCTGGGTCTCAGGATGACTTTGGCAAATGCATTTGACCAGAAAAACCTGAATGAAACAGCTGCCTGCATAAATGAATGATATTTTAAAGACTCCCAACAGAAGACCATCCCCACCCAGCCATATAGCTCCCTCCTCTGAGATCCTACAACCTTTGGGAGCTAGCTGGTCTGTGCTGATAGCGCTTTGCACCTTCTGTACTGTAAGGGTGTATGCAGCTGAACAGCTCTAAGTGATTTCCAAGGATCCCCTTTTTTGGGCAGTTTGTGGCTCTGCAGGTTGGGACTCTGTGCCTGTAAACAGAAGGTTGCTGGTTCGAATCTGGGGGGCGACAGACTGATGCCCTGTGGGGCTCCTGAGCAAAGCCATTACCCCCGGGCTCCAGGGGCACTGCATACTGGCTGACCATATGCTGTGATCCCTCAGGCTTGCTCTCACATGTATACAAGTCTGTCTCTTATTGAGAGCAAGATAGGATGGGGCAAAAACACAATTTCCCCTGAGAATGAATAAAGCCTCACTGTTCCATTATGTTGCATGCTGAGTGGAGCAGACGTATTGACAGGGCTGGACAGCAAGATGCCAGTGGCTCACCAGAGTCATTGCGCAGGTAAGAGGACATGGCCGGGATCAGGCAGGACTGGCTAAGCAGCTCCTGGAGCACTGAAGGCAGGGCGGTGTTGTTGTGGCCCCGGGCATCCCCTGGGGGGGCTTCCCCAGAGCCAACGTAGCCTGCAGGGTTGATGTAGCTGGCCAGCACCTGGGGCCCAAGCACAGAGGCTGTTAGGTTCTTGTTTGTGAACATGCAGCAGATGGGGGAGGGAAGGGTGCTGACCTGCAGCAGGCAGGTGACGTGTTCCTCCTCCAGCCGCTGCTTGGTCAGGGCCTGCTCCACGTCCCAACCTGACGCTGTGGAGCCCGTGCCGAAGCCCGTGCCCTTAGCCCAGTATAGCTGCTGCTCTTCGCCAGTGCCTGCGGCATGCCCACTGGACACCTGAGGCTGTAAACAAAGGATCAAGTCAGGGGTGAGCGCTATGCCGAGAAGGGGCACCGGCACACTCGCTTGCGGGTCAGTCGCATCATTGCTCAGCACCATGGGTTCAGGCTCTTAGACAGGTCAGCACATTAGTTGATAGCATACAGTACCTTCATTGGTACAATTATAGGTACATTCGAGCTGATCTCCACTCAACCCAGAGAAACTCCTCTGAAAGCAGAATCACATGACAAATTCTGCACCTCATTCTGATATTTTAAACGTGGAGCAAGATCTGAGTCCTTCAGGTGCTCGAAATATGCAGGAAGTTCATAAAACCGGTAAAAATCTGTGTAATATGGTGATCATTGTTGAAGAGGCACCCCTTGGCTCTGAGAGGCTGGCTGCGGGACACTGATGCCAATGACCTGTGAGCAAACGCATGCTGCAGACACACACAGACTAACAAACAGACAGAAACAGAAAAGACACATTCAAGTAGGGGAGGGAGAATTTTAGGGCAGGGTCACGATCCACAATCTTATCAAAATTCTTTTTCAGGTTGGTATTTAAGACTGTTTTGCAGTTAATGAACAGTACACGCTATTGTAAGAAATATAGCCCTATAACAATAAAACCTAAAACAAAAAATGACAGCCTACTCTTTCAGGTGTTTTCTTTTGAGGTGGTTAAAAAAAGTTTGTTGTGTTGCCATCTGACATGCAAATAACTGTTGTTTGCACCATGTCTGTTTTGGAAAATCCGAACAAATACAGTCGATGTCAAATTCTTTTTAGGAATTAACTCCTCCATGTCACTGTGTTGCCACATAGGGAATGTGTTGCATGTTGGGACAAAAGCACAAGAAAGAGGGGCAGAAATCCAAGGCAGTACCTACTGTTTGCTATCACCAGTTTATTGGTGTGTTGAAATGGATTTGGCTGTCAAAAAAACTTTAAATGCATGTATGAGCCATAGAACTGCAAGTGATAGAATGTGCACTTTAGCATGGTAGGAACGATCTCTCCGTAAAGGCGGGTCATGGAATCATGGAAACATTTGAATCATTCATGATCAAATATCGGAAAATCGCCCAGCCATACATACAGATAAATACACACAGACACTCAAGGTTGACTGATATGGGTTTTCCCAGTGGCTGAAGCTGATTTTTCTTCTTTTTTTTTGGGGGGGGGGGGGGGAGGCAGGGGGGATGCTGGAGATGACCAATATAAAACCGATTTTTGAAGTTGAAAAATAAATGAGTAACAACTCCATGAGTAACAAATACTTATTTAACATCAATAACATACACAACAATAATTAAACTCTACACATTTTAAACATAAAGCATTTTAAAATAATAGAAATCAAAAACAGATGCTGTCTCTGCTGACTCAATTTCTGACTAAAGTAACAAACAATATTTCAAAACTTCGGCTTTGTGGTGATGTTATTCATCAAGTGAAACTGTATGGAGTAAGATCGCTGTCAAAAATAACTCGTAAAAATGTACGTCAAATGTACGTTTCACAAGCGTAAATAACGCTTGCGCCTCTGAAAATTACGCTTGCTTCTGAAATTTACGCTTGCGCCTCTGAAAATTACGCTTGCACCTCTGAAATTTACGCTTGCACCTCTGAAATTTACGCTTGCACCTCTGAAAATTACGCTTGCTTCTGAAATTTACGCTTGCGCAACTGAAAATTACGCTTGATCCTGAAATTTACGCTTGTTCAGGTTGTTCAGGCTTGAGAATCCACTCGTAATTTTCAGAAGCGCAAGCGTAAATTTCAGAAGCAAGCGTAATTTTCAGAGGCGCAAGCGTAATTTACACTTGTGACGTACGTTTTTACGAGTAATTTTTGACAGCAATCTTACTCCATAAAACTGATGTAGGCAAATTTAGAATTCTTACCTTTGGTTGTCGTGCAGGTTTACTACTGTAGATGCTGATAAACCACACTACAACACTGATGAAATGAATGGGATGCGTAGCTGCGCCTCAATCATTCGCATCACCCGCATGCATCACTATATCAGCCATATAGTCTCAAAAGTGCGATATTTTTTTCTGGCCAATTGATCGGTTGACTCAACAGAACACACACATAGACAGACAGACAGAGACACACACACAGTTGGGCCTGCAGAGGCGAGCCTGACCTCAGCCTGGTTGGTGCCGGCGCTTGGCACTCTGGGCGCGTGGTGGCTGAGGGCGGACAGGCAGGCCAGGATAAGGTGGATGGCTCCGATCTCAAGCGCCATGCGGCGCAGCAGAACGCCGTCATCTGTGGTGAGTGGTGTGGAGCTGAAGAGGGCACGCAGCACGTGGAAGGGGAGTGTGGGCAGCACGTTGGCCGATGGCGACTGCAGGATGTGACCTGTCGAGAGGGAGACAGAGAATTTGGTGGGTTGAAAAAACCTAAAGTCTGCTCGCATCCCATGTGGTGCTGACATCATGCTAAGGGAAGTGTCTCATGGGGGGGTGGTTACAGAGACAGGCCGGTGGCTGGCTAACTCACTGCCCTCGCCGTCGTCTGTGACTCCGAGCACCAACCGAAGGAGACACTGGGCATGCTTGCGTTCCCGCAAGAGCACTTCGGCATAACCAGGCAACCGAAGGAAGAGGCCAAAGGCAGCTAGAGAGTGGGCGGGGATGGGTGACATGGGCTGCACTGACGACTTGACAGGCGGAGGCTCAGTGGCAATGCTCTCAGGGGCCTCATACACCAGCTCGCCCGACTGCTCAATGGTCACCCACTCGAACTGGTCACTGTCCTTGGGCTTCTCCTGGGGGGCTGAAGGCACCACAGGGGCACTCACCTGAGGAGAATGAAGGGAGTCAATGTGGCGCTTGGCTAAGAGGCATAGCAGGCACCCCGGAGCCCCGGTCCACTTGCCTGCTGGATGACATCGGGGTAGAGCATTGGCAGCCTTTCGGCAATCAGGGCCAGGCCACCCATCCCAGCAAACACCTGCAGGGGCGACTGGATGGGGCTACTGTCCAGCAGAGAGTCATCCATGGGCGCCTCCAGGCATTCTTCACCTGGGCCCATGGGCTCATCCGGGGCACAGGGGCTCAGCATGTCGCCATGTTCTGTGGGTGGGAGGTAGTCACTAGAGGGAGGGGCCACCAGACCAGTCACTTGTGGAGGTTACAGACACCTCCACAAGTTTTGAGTTTATAAACTCAAAATTCAAAGTTTAAGACAAAGAAACCAAATTAAAATCACTCCTACACGTAATGACAATGGACTAAAAATGTAGCCTGATCAGTCAAGGATCCAGGTTCCACATCACGTGGCTGTTCTGTGAGGGCATCCAGTCAGAGCCAAGCGACAGTTCATCTTCAAGATCATCACCGAGTCCTCCAAACCGATGAGGAGGGGGCAAGCTAAATGATGATTCACTATTGCTGTGCTGAGATCAAATGCAAATCGAAAAGCCAAGTTCTGACAAAGAAAACCTCAGGCAGGCAGGGAGCCAACAATAAAAGAGTCGACCCAACCCAACCCAACCCAACCGCCCAAACATGGCTAGGGGCTGTGGCAAGGAGGCCAGTGGGGAAGTCAGCAAATCGAAGCGCATTTACTGGTGGTTTTAGTCGCTTAATCATGGGACAAAAACTAGTCCAAAAACAGTCCGTCTCTGCTTTCAATGTGAGATGAATATATAAAGAAGAAAAAAGCTTTCAAGGTAATACATGCACGCATCTGGGGGGGGGGGGGGGTAGTGCTATAAAAAGCTCTATCCATTTGTAGGACAGCATAAAAGGCTTTTAGGGTCTTCAGCTTGTGCCCCTGGTCCAAGGACAGACTGGGGACAGCGGTGGGGGGTACTGAATGGATGGCAAACACTACTTGCTAGGTGTTTTTCTGAAAAGAACACAGGAGAGTGGCTCCCAGGGAGGGATTGCTGGGTAATTCACAGAGAGCTAATAGCCTTAACTTCCTCTACACTGAGGAAGATACCACATTCCTCAGTATACGAAACCATTCCATGAATCGCCACCTTAGAGGTCTGCGTGTCTCTATGATCCGATGATTTGTCAGGGGCGATTACCCCTGGTAGGGTCTCTCAAGGCAAATTGTTCCTAGGTGAGCGGCCAGATTGTGATTCACACAGACGCTTATGATGAAGGACAATAAGGACGTTGGACATTGGGGACAGTGCCTTTGGATTGGCAGACTGATGTGGTGGTCCCAATCTTTAAAAAAGTGGACCAGAGGATGTGTTCCAATTTCAGCAGGATCACACTCAGCTTTCCTGGGTAGGTGTGTGCTGGGGTACTGGAGAGGAGGGATCACACGAGGAACAATGTGGATTCCGTCCTGGTTGTGGATCACTGGACCAGCTCTCACCCCTCACAGGAACACTGGAGGGTTCATGAGATTTTGCCCAATCAGTCTACATGTGTTTTGATCATGTCCCTCCGGGGATCCTGTGGGGGGTGCTTCAGGAGTATAGGGTCTGTTACTGTGGGCCATCAGGTCCCTGTATAGACGAAGCGAGAGTTTGGTTTGCATTGGAGGTAGTACATCAGTTGTTCTCAGTGGGTGTTGGACATCACCAGGGCTGCTCTTTGTCAACGATTCTGTTCATAACTTTTATGGGCTTTTTAGGCGAAGCCAAGGGGTGAAGGGGTTCGGTTTAATACTGTACCATTCTGTTGTGGTAAAGAGAGAGCTGACCTGGAAGGCAAAGCTTTTGATTTACCAGTTGATTTACATTCCTATCCTTACCTATGGTCATGAGCATTGGGTAGTGCCAAAAAGAATCAGATCAGAAACAATGAGTTTCCTCTGCAGGGTATCTGGGCTCAGCCTTAGAGATAGGATGAGAAGCTCAGACATTTGGGAGGGGCTCAAAATACACCTGCTGCTCCTCTTCATCAATAGGTGCCAGTTGAGGTGGTTCAGGCATCTAACTAGAATGCCTCCTGGACGCCTCCCTGTAGAGGTGTTTCAGGCATGTCCAAGTGGGAGGTGGCCTCGGAGTAGACCCAGGACATGCTGGAGAGATTCTCTCTCTTGGCTGACCTAGGAATGCCATGGTATTTCCCCTAGTGGAGCTGGAGGCGGTGGCTGAAGAGAGGGAGGTCTGGGCATCGCTGCTTAGACTGCTGCCCCCACGACCCAACCCCAGATAAGTGGCAGGTAATGGATGGATGGATTCCAAAATAAATATGTTTTTTTGAATGCCACTGCCATTGGAGGAGTTTATGTAGATGTGTCTGGGTAGCGGCTCGACATTGCAGGACCAAAGCCAGAAGCTGGCGAGTTTCCTGGGTGAGCCACTCACACCGATGGCCTGGATGCCATGTCGGTGCTGTGATGCTGGAGTCAGTTATCGACACTCTGGAGATGAGGTCTGCTAGCCACATCACGGGGGAGCTATGAACTGGGCCGGCTCGCCACAGAGGGAGCCCACCGTGCAGTAATAGGTGCTTTGTGGTGTAAGGCAGAACCGGCCTTATAAATGATCATGGGTCAGACATGACTCTGCCTGACCAATAAAAATGTAAAAGCCTCAAAAAACTGGCTCAGTTCCAGCTGAATTTAATGACTGAACTTAGTTTAGGTTTCATGTCACGACAGACCCAGAGCACATGAGGAGACTTCTGGAGTAACCTGGCGGCGATGAGTCGGCTGTTAAACCAGACAAATCAATGGCTTTCCAGAAAAGGCCATCACCGCCTCTTTCAGTGGGAAGGTCGACCTGCGCCACCCATACTGACCTCACAAGGCCTTAGATGGCCAGAAGAAATTACCTTTCTCTGTGCGCAGCCGTTTGAAGGAGTCTGTCTTTGACAGGCTGGGGTCAGAGATGACCTTCGATCCCAGCTTGACCGTCAGGTCGATGGAGCGGTAGCCCTGGGGCAGCTTACGATCATATAGGAGGGTGAGCAGCTGAGCCAAGGTCATCTCAGGAGGCAGTGGCTGACCTGTGCGGGGTTACGAGGGAGGCACAAGTTGTAGCCAATGTTTCAGAAGCGTGAAGAAAAGTGGGCAAGGTCAAAGCATCGTTTAGCTTCAAGGCTCCACCTGACGTACCCTGCAGCAGTTTGTGGTACAGGTGAAAGACAGGCACACTGATGGTCTTGGAGGAGGAGTCCATGCCAGAGGAGGAACTCAGCTTGTCAGTCATCACACGGCCCCGTCGTGAAGGGGGGCGGGGTGGGGTAGACACCGCTCTCTTGGACTGGGACTTCAAGCCTGTGGAAAGGTACAGAAGCCCATCTAACATTAGCCAACCAGCGAACCACAAAGACTGAGGCCGCTTAGACCCAACCTGCCACAAAGTGGCCCCACACAACCCCTCATCCACATCTCTCTCCTCCACTGTGATGCTTTTAATAGCCATGGCATTTGGAAGGCTGGAGGAGGCATGATATTGATCATTTACATTAATGATATTGACACCAATACATAGAGTAATCCGGTTAAATTTGCAGACGACACCAAGGTGGGCGGTGTAGCAGATACTGATCTAGCAGCAGAGAGGCTACAACGGGATGTGGATTTAATTAGCGACTGAGCTGATACTTGGCAGATGAAATTTAACATAAATAAATGTAAGGTAATCCATGCAGGGAGAAGAAATATACAGTACAGGTATTTTATGGGTTCCACCGAAATAAAGGTAGCTGATTACGAGAAAGATCTCGGTGTGTATGTTGATGCTTCTATGTCCCACTCTCGCCAGTGTGGGGAAGCAATAAAAAAGGCCAATAGAATGTTGGGTTATATTTCTAGATGTGTGGAGTTTAAGTCAAGGGAGGTGATGCTACATTTATATAATTCCTTGGTAAGACCCCACCTAGAATATTGTGCAGGTTTGGTCACCATGCCTTAAGAAGGACAAGGACAAGGACTTAGAAAAGGTGCAACGGAGGGTGACGAGAATGATTCCTGGTCTTAGAGGAATGTCTTATGAGGAGAGGTTAGCTGAGCTGAATCTGTTTAGCCTCGAGCAAAGGAGACTAAGGGGGGACATGATCCAGGTATATTAGATTTTAACAGGTCTGGATGCTGTTCAGCCACATGGCTATTTCAATATTAGTTTAAATACTAGAACTCGTGGCCATAAGTGGAAATTAGCGGGAGAACATTTTAAAACAAATTTGAGGAAGCACTTCTTTACACAGCGTGTAGAGTATGGAATAGTCTTCCTGCTAGTGTAGCGGAAGCTAAAACCCTGAGCTAGATAAGATTTTAACATCTCTGAGCTATTAGTTAAGTTCTCCCCAAATGAGCTTGATGGGCTGAATGGCCTCCTCTCGTTTGTAAATTTCTTATGTTCTTATGATGAGGGTTACAAAGAGCCATCACTGAAGAAGGGGACAGGGGACACCACGTACCTGAGGCCACCACTACACTGTAATTGTCCTGAAAGCCATTGTCAGCCTTCATCTTCTCCTTCTCTTCGTGGTTCTTCTTCTCCTTGTCTTCCTTTTGCTCGTTAATCAGCTTGGCTGTGATGCTGGGGGTATCTGCAAAAACCGGCGGCAGGGATCAGTGAAATAGGAATCAAGAGCCCAGGGTAGGTGGTTGGGTCATTCGGTGGGTTGGTCACTCATTCACTCGCTTGCTCACTAGCACAAATGCACATAAAGGGGGACTCTCAACCCCCCCATCCTGCAGCGACAGACATTTTTTCCATCTCAGAGCCATATTAAAAGTGATCTTTGGGTGAGGGTTTACAGAACAGTGGGAGCAGGAGGCTGGAAAATTAACCCAGGTTGATTGGCAGATGCATGGTAAGAGCCAAGTAGCAGCTGCTTCCCAGAACCTCCCTCAGAGTGTCCTCCCCACAACCAGACCAGCCAGACAGCCTGGTAAGACAGGGGCGGAGCTTCCTTCCTCAAGGTCTCCCTGAAATGGACATTCATCACGATGATGCGAGTCCGCTGCCACCTTGGCAGCCGGATAACGCAAGCTAGATCCGGAGTGTTGCTGCACGTTCTGGACAACCTGCCTGCCACAGCCCCCTTAAATCACCAAGGTGGGGGAGGGGCATACATTTGGCTACAGACTATTTCAGGAAAATAAAACAGCAGCGCTTGGTTGAGGGATCAGGTAAATAATTAGACAGGAGCAAAGGATCAGCCGGGTCTGGTGGATTTCACAAGGACATCCCACCAGCTTGAGCACCACTAGCCTTACTCAAGGCTGTCGGGGGGTCAGTGGCTTGCAGTGACCCTCCCTTCTAAGAGAGGATACCAGGCAGACAGGAATAAATGTGAGCAGAGAGCTGGAGGTCATACTGACATCACTCCCCATCAGGCTGGATGGAGATATTACCGTCAGCTTGCCGATCCCCAAGTGCTGAAATTGGCTCTGATCCGGGGACACGCACCTGAGACACGGTCCAGGACCTCCGCCAGGGTGGTGGAGATGGGCAGGTGCAGTGTACGGAATTTGTGGCCAGCTCCATACATGGGGTGCTGGATCACGTGACTGGTGGCATTGATGCGGCCCTTATACAGCTGGAGGAGGGAGGGCGACAGGAGACAGAGACATTAGCAAAGAGCTGATTGCACATGTCCCACTCCCTTCTCAAATGATGCTTCATCAAGCTTCATCCAGATTAAAAGTTACTGTGTCAACCAGATTCAGCCCAAACATGTCCGCCGCAAAGAACAAAAACGAAGTTCCCTGACTACCAGTATAAGGACAGAGGGCCCCCCAACTCACAGGTGATACCTGGGAGAGGATAACAGCGGATTTGGGCATCAAATGCATGCTGGGATCCTGCTTCCTGTTCTAGGGGAGGCAGCAAGCTTTCATTCCCAAACCTGGCAGCTTTAACCCTTTGGAGACTAAGGGCAGGGGGATACACTTTCACTGACTAGGGTATGATCACACATTTGTTCCAATTTCATGAACTTACCCCCTAGTAAATAAGCATCCCTTGTTAAACGTCTGCAGTATGTTCTGTAAAACGAGGTGTTACGGCCGTTAATGCGAATGGACGTTGGTCGAATGGACGTTAAACAGGGCATACCTGTAAATTTGTTTTGGCAATTAAATGTATATTGTAAATATGTCAGAGTAATGTTCAGTTTGTACACACTGCAACACAGTTTGGAACACTTACAGAAACACTGAAAATACATAGTAAGCACTGGTGCCAGTTCATTTTGATCTCAGAAATCTAATCATCATTGCGTATGTGAAGATGACTAAATAGTGTAGCTACAACATTAAGATGGATAAATAAATTGGAAAAACTTATGTCACCGAGTACGTTTACTAATAAACACTAAGAAAACCGAATTATTGTGTTGAGCCAACAAAAACTGGACTTTTAAAGTACATGTAAACATGAAATTGTACTAAATTGAATTTCTCAAACTCGAACAAAGAAACCCAGATGATGTGACTGGGAGTCGATTTTCTCCTGCATGTATACATTCAATCGGACTCAAACTGGCCTAGGCGCTCTGTGCATGCTCCACAGTGTCCCCCCTGGCCTTTGACCCGGAAGTAACAAAAATAAACGGTATGCAGAAGAAGCATGGAGTACAGCAGAGATCACATTGTTGGTGAACTTCAGCACCATAAAGTGGTGTTGATTGCCTTCGGATAACACCATAGTCAAGGAATAGCAGGCATCTCGTTCATTCCAAAAATTTTTTTAAATGTACCGCACATACAAAATGTACAGCCTTGTAAAGCTGTCCAATTCATCGTTCAACTAAAGGGCGATTTTACTGTATTTTTGGAGTAAAAATTGATTCTGGCGCCGAATGACATCACAACACGAAGTGGGGAATTTAACTGTATTGAACTCGTTTTTTACTTCTGTGACGTAATAGGTCAACCGGAAAAAACCCAATAGCTAGTCTAGCAGCTCAAATCATAGAACAGTCACTGCAAAACTGAAACCCATGTGGGTCAGCTGCCCTGCTGCGCCTACCGTGCATCCATTCATAATCTGGGCCCCCACAATCTAAAGTGTAAACATGACATTTCACAGTCCACCCATTAATCAGCCCATCTGTGTGGGTGATTAATGCCACAGAGCCAGGCCCCAAACACTTGGTAAATCAGGTAGCACATCTCAAGCCAACCGCGAGTAAATTATGGCCAGAATCCACGTCGCCTCCAACAATTACGATTCCTCAAGCAACTGTAGGTACGGATTTATGAAGTGATATCAGACATAATGGACAAGGCCATGAGAGTTTAAAATGCTGAGTTCTACACGATTAAATATCCTTTTGGGCTAAACCACATCCACCTGCTACTTTAATCATCTATGTCCAGCATTAATATTCATTATTCTGATGAAGGTCACACACAGCACTACTCTGTATTCCGGTCTACTTTCACGCATCTCTACTACATAGCTGCCCTCTACCGGCCAAGCCGCTATCTACAGGAACACAGAAAGCAGACCCATAGGCAGCAGAACCCACCGGACAAGGAGACTGCAAGAAGACTGTGACCTTCTCGTCCTCCAGCATGAGCTGCAGGAAGAGACGGCGGATGAAGCCCGAGATGTTCCCAGAGATGGGGACGCTGCCGCGCTGGGGGGCTGACTGGAAGAGCTCACACAGTACCTGAAATGCAAGCAGGGGGCATGTTAGCTAAACTACAGCAGCGAGCGGCACTGACCGGCTCTAAAAATTCAGATTTGGGGTACCCAGCATTAAGTTATTTGGTATTGTGAAACACAGCAGACGGGTGTCACATGTTACATGTCACTCCCCCCCACCCCCACCCCAGTACACAGCACCCCCACCTGGGCCATGAGTCGCTGGTTGTTGGGATGGCAGGAGATACACTGCAGGAAAAAAGCTACGGTGGCATTCTCGATGGCAGTCCTCTGCTGGGTGGTAAGCCCACCACCCCGGCCAGATGTACCAAGGGTGTAGCGGGAGCCGGAGGCTGGAGTCTGTCCCTGTGGCCCCTGCGTGCTGCCGGTGGCACTCGAGTGGCAGAGCAAGAATAGCAGGGCTGTCCACAGTGGATTCACTTCTGGGCTGCCCAGCCAGTCCTTCATGGCATGGCTGCTCCCCACCTCAGTCAGGAACCGCAATACAGGGGCAACCAGGTCGGCGGTCAGGGGCAGGCGTCCAGAGAAGGGGGGCTGGGCCCGTCGCGGGCGGTCAGCTGGCTCAGAGGGGTCAAGGTGTGGAGCCTCGGAGCCAGACAACAGGCTATAGCAGAAGGCAGCCAGGCTGCGCACCAGTAGCAACGGCAGACCAGAGGCCAGCAGCTGCTCTATGGCACCCGATGACTGGGAGGCGGCTGCCAATGTGGCCAGCTGGCACTCCGAGAGGACGACAGGAGCCCGGGCATGCTTGGAGTCGTCTGTCTGGGCTGCTGCACTCAGGTCATGTTGTTTCTTGCCATCGTCAGTCATGGAGTGGCGGTGCTGGGCCGGTGACTGCTCAGAGGGCGGGGCCACGATGCCCATCCAGGCCATGAGGAGGGAGAAGTAGTTGGGGTGGATGTGGCACATGGAGCAGAGCAGGCTGTCCACTGCCTTCTTCAGGACCATGTTACAGGGCAGCAGCATGGACCAGTTGTACAGTAACCTAGAGGATGATGAGAGCAGGGTTCAATACTGTACAGGAACACAACCCGATCTGCAGTGAGGTCCCTCCTGGACCTGGTCCGGCCCAACTCACTGGAAGAGCTGCCGGCTGAGCAGCGCAGGCAGGTCATAGTCCACAGGGAGCTCGTAGCTGTGCCACAGCACAGCCGCCACGCAGTGCAGGTGTGAGGGCGATGGCATCAGCAGACCGTACTCTCGGGCGGGGCCACCAGGGCCACCATAGCCCATTTGACCACTCCGTTTCAGTGCCGCCACGCGAGACGAATCCTGTACCCACTGAAGGAGGGCCTGGATCCTGGGGAGAGGACAGAGTCAACCAGGTTATACTCAACAGCAGGCTCAAGCCCAAAGAGAACCCAGAGTCTGTCTGAAAGACCAAACAGCTCAGATAATTTAAAAGAATAATGAACTCCGGTAAATGGGCTATGAATGCACTCACTCCTAGCCATTTCCTAGCTACCACACGATACCTGTCTTTTGTCCCGGGATCCTGGGTTGTACCGAGCTGGTAGAGGATGTCTATGGTGGAGTCAGACGAGAGGCCATTGAGCCTCCCAAACAGCAGAGGGCTGTTCAGATCTGTGTGGTGAGGAGAGTGTTAGAGAGTGGACAGTGCATGAGCACTAAAACCTTGGCTGAATCAGAGAACTAAACCGTGACAACGAAGAGTAGTAATGCTAGATGGTGCTTGAGTATGTTAAACGGTGTAACAATACTAAACCCAGAAGGCTGCTTCAGAGCACTAAACCCTGATATCACAGAGTAGTAAATCCAGATGATGCCATAGTACTAAACAGGAAAAGAACACTAAACAGCTTTTGACTACTAAACCCAATCTCCAATGGCACAAGAGTACTAAACCCCGACAGCACAAGAGTACTAAACCCCCAGCTGCTGCTGAGCACTAAAGCAAAAACTCTTCCCCCCACCCCCGTTAGGACACGCACTGGCGGGGTCGGTCCCAGAGGCAGCACAGTTGCGCAGAAGGATGTCGATGAGCTTGAGGCCAATGCGGGTGGACTGCAGGCCGATCTTGACTAGCACAGCTTCAATGTTGGGCGAGTGCATGCCACAGTATGGGGACATCAACAGCGCAGCGCATGTCTGCAACAGGTTGGCGGTAGGCGCGGCGGCACCAGCCATGGTGGCCTCCAGGTCGCTGACATGTGTCAGGCAGTGATGCAGCAGTCGCAGCCAACCAATGCTGAAGGGGACATGAGACACCGACCAATTAAACAGCATGCTTTTCCAGGAGTCATCCTAGTCAGTAGCTTCACTTTACTCACAACTACACAGCTACAGCGGCTGCACACCATCCAGAATAAACATTTTTTTTTTTTTTTCTTTTTTAAATAAGTGAGATTAAACATTCAGCCACATGCTGGAGCCCCCCCCCCCCCGAAAAGTGAGGATTGACCCAGTGCAGAAGCATCAATTGTCTGATTAATGACAGGCACTCCACCTGGTCTTGGACACCTGGTCCTCGGAGGGCAGGAAGGGGTTGTTGACGGTGGCAGAGGAGGTGTTGCCAAAGGCGGTGAGACCCAGGAGCTTGATCTGTGAGAGGCCAAGCGTGCTAGCATCCCGAGGCCGGTGCAGGCGCAGGCACACAGCCGACGCTACTTCTGCCCGCACCAGCTGAATCTTAATATAGGTGAGGCCGCTGGTCACCACAGGAGCCGACAGCGGCAGCATGTTGACTCCATCAGCGCTGATCTCCACGGAGACAGAGGAGGGGCAGGCTGGGATGCGAGGGGGCAGAGGGAGACATCATGAGCTTAAATGTGCAGGTGTCTGAGAGGAGCAAAAATTACTTGAACAGTACAGACCACAGACTCAAGTTAGATGAGGCTCATCTTATTCTGGCACTGATCCTGGACCGTATCTGGCCAATGAGCCCCAAAGGACAATGTAAGACATTAACAAATCCATTCTCAACAATCGCCCTCTCTGGGGTGGTTGCTAATAAACCAGAGCATGTGGAGCATGACGACAGCGACTCAGGTCTGTAGGCAGGAGGCGCTGCGTGATGGACACTCACTGGCAAGTGAGGCCAGGTGGGGCTGTATGTGGACCTCCTTTAGGAGCACGGCTGCTGGCAGGTGCACCGTCAGGTCACACCAGGCCTCTTCAGGCAGGAAGATATATGACCAGGCGGCGGAGCGGGCACGGCGGTGCGGTGGTGTGGCCTGGAGCAGCACCTCCGCCGGTTGGGCCGTGGGACTGCTCGAGGTGATGGTGCCTGGGGAGGACATTAGTGATGTATAAATAGGTACAAAGGTGAGAATCTATCCATTTCTGGAGCTCCATACTGAATCACAGTGAGTCCTGTTGACTGGTACGGTTTGTTATGGTACATCGTTGTGGTACAGCAGGAGCCCTGTCCCGGACACTCAATGATCACACACCGAGAGGAGCAAAGTTGTGCAGTCCCTCCGCGTTATCAGGCTCTGAAGCCAGCACCCGGGCCTTCAGGCTGCCGTCTGCTGCCTTCCCTGGCCCAGAGTCCAGGAATTTCATTATGGTGGACACCATGCTCCGTGCTGTGTTCACAATGGCCCGTGTGCTTGTCACCATGTTGTTGCAGATCAGTTGTACACCACCTGGGGGTGCCGAAACACACACAAACCAAGTGAGAACAGGGAAGCACTCTGCTCACCAGGAAAAGGAAGATCAAGGCGGCAATAAAGCGTCCCGAGTTCCCTAATCTCCCAAAACAGCTGAGAAGCAGCCCTGGGGACTGCCAGTAGGCAAAACGGGATGTACCCATGTCGTGAAAAGCCTTGAGGGCTTCGCTGGTATCCAGCACCCTCAGGATGAACCAGAGCAGGGGCTCAGAAAGCTGGCAGGTAGACAGGGATCCCTGGGGGACAGGCAACACACAGAAAGGTTACTCCAGAGGTATAAAGCACTGAGGAGATCCCAACATGCAAGGCCTGGCTCCGAGTCACCCCCACCTGTCTGCCCATATAGCCGCAGGCCATATACGTAAGGATGGGCTGCAACATGACCTGCACGGAAGTGGCCTTCTTGCTCAGCGTGGTCAAGATGGTGAAGAGGCCGTCCCCAACAGAGATAGCATCCAGGCCGCCATGGAAGTTCTCATGCTTGGTAAGGTGGAGGCCGCTGGCTCCTGGAAGCAAAGCATCATGGGCTTCAAAGAGAGAGCAACAAAAAAAGGCAACAAAATCTCACTTTCATGCCACACTCAGCCAAATAGGAATTGTCGTGGTCATTTCCATTAAAAAAGAAAAAAAAAAAATCACAGATCTACAAAGGACCACTAGTGGTATGATGGACATACTGCGCTGACTGTTTGACCTACCTATGATCATGGCCATGGCACTGCTGTTGCACTGGCCCAAAGCAGACAGAATCTGGCTCATGACTTGCTGATTGGCCAGCACCAGGTCGGCCACGCCTGCTGCGGGGCCCTGGGGGGAATTGGAACCCGCGCTGGAGGCCTCCTTGCTACCACAGACCTTCTCCTCGTCAGAGACGCTGTCGCAGGCACTGCTGCTGGAGGGCAGCATGCGGCCGCTGAACTCACGGTCTCCAGACAGTGGCAGCTGCACCAGGGCATTGACCAACCTGAGCAGGTCGAACATGAGCTGGTCTCGGGTGGTCTCACCGCATGCAGCCTTGGCATCTCCTGGGCGAATGATGTTGGCAAAGAGGCCGCCAAAGCAGGCACGGGCCCCCACCGAGCTGTCCGAGCCACTGCGTGACACCACCTTGTCAGAGCAGGTGATGTAGTGGTGCACCAAGAAGGTGATGGACTCGATGACGGCCGAGATGGTGCTCACCGACACCACCTCGAAGTTCTGCTCCAGGGTGAACTCTAGCAACTTCACCTGTGCATCCAATGGCCCCTGGCCCGACTGGAAAGGCCCTCTAATGGAGCAAAAGGGAACATGGCATAGACCATGCTTTAGGACATGGGGTCTTATCACATACAATCAAGTTAATAATCCACCTATATCCAGACTGTCTGCATTTGGCTCTATACCCAAAATTATTCAGATGTAAGATCCATTAGGTGACCTGACCTACCTGTCAGTGGACAGAATGTGTATGAGTTTGAGCAGGAATTCGCTGAACATCTGGGGGCAGGTGGAGGACAGGTGCACCTGCAGCCTGGTGAGGAACTCCTGCATAGCCTGCGTGGCCGTGGGACCAACCTGTCGTCACCAAACAATGACATCACATGCGTCCCGCCTCCAACACAGCCTGCTCGCAAAACCAAGACTCATTGTGCCCCCCATTAAGAGATTAGCCCGCTGATCTATCATGCTGGCTGGAGTGTGTATGGCATACTAAACAGTTGAATGCTTTATGGTTTCCTCAAAATCAACAAACATTTCACAAGAAAGTAAAGTTGCTTCCGTCAGTGGGCGGGACTAGTGCAAGTCTCCGCCCCCCAAAGGCATCATGAGAAGGAAGTGAAGCAAACCTGGGAGCTGTGCTGGCTGGTGCTGTAGGGGCCGGTGCCAGAAAGGAAGCGCACAAGAACGTGGACCAGGGCTGGGTCCGACACCATCTGCTGGGCTGTGCTCTCATGGGTCCCTAGGATGCCAATGGATGAGGCTGAAAAACACACATGTATAGGTTCACATGCAATGCTGCTGCTGGGAAGCCAGAGTGTGTGGGATGGGAAAACCAGAATACTGGGGGGGGGGGGCAGCACTCACGGCTGGGCTGCATGTTGGTCATGAGAGTGAGGCTGTGGAGAACCAGGCACCAGGTCCGTAGGGAGATGTTGAGGTACCAGGCCAGGACTGTGAGGAAGCTGCTGATGGAGGCTGCAGAGGAACAACAGACAGCCGGGTGAGAAACCGAGGAAGAGTTCAGAAGAGAAGCCAGCATGGGGCAGAGGTAGGAGGACCGACCCTCAGCAGCTACAGCTCTGTGAGTCCATGGCAGATTAATCACAAGAGAGAACATGCTGAGAGTACAAGAGAAAACCTCCATTCAGGCAGGAGAGTGCAAGCTCCTCCAGATAGACAAGAGAACATCAAAATGCCACAAGCTGTCACAGCTGCTACTGGTCCTTGGTCTTACAGACTGGCTGACCTTAGAGATCCACCCACAGCCCCAAGCAGGACACCATTAAAGCCTCCAGGACAATCACCCTTTCTGGACCCAGCTGGTACCACCAGCTCCAATATACAGCTCAGGCTGAGGCAGGAGTGATAGGCTAATGCATTAAGGCTTTAAGGTAAAATTTACCATCCTGATGGTAAATCCTATCTCCCCCTTCACCCTGTGAGTGTAAGCCGTGCCAGACAGGCTGGTCTGAGAACAGATGGCTACTCAATATTCAGGTTAACATACGTTAACCTTTACATCAGCTGCACTGGAGAGCCACAACGCAAGAGAGGCCACTGATGAGACCAGAGGATATGAGGAGGTAAAGCTGACCTTGATTCAGAGGGATGGTGGGAACTCGGCTGGAGTTAAACAAAAAGACGTCAGACGTGCTCTCCTCACTGCCACCCGAGGAGGAGTTGAGGCTGAGGGTCAGCCAGAGCTGCAGCAAAGACTCCAACTGCAGGGAGAAACACAAGAGCAGAACTCATGGGCTGGAAGTCGCTCAGAAATGGGATCACAGGAAGGGAGTCAGAGCCACCTGTGTCCGGGGGGAGGGGATCACGGCCTAAGGAGTTAGAGCCACTCCAAGTGGTGATCACAGGCAATGCAGTCAGAGCCTCTCAGAGTGGGAAATGCGGGACAAGGAGTCAGAGTAGCTCAGAAGGGGATTCACGGGCTGGGAGTCAGAGATGCTCCGACCGGTTATCACAGGATAAGGAGTCAGAGCAGCTCAGTGTGGGAATCACGTGATAAGGAGTCAGAGCAGCTCAGAATGGGCATCGCAGGGGGGAGTGAGGAATCCCTGGCAGCCATAGCACTTCATACCAGAGAAATGACTGTGACCACACTAAGCACCTGTTACAGTAAGGGGTTGTTCAGGGCTTCAGAGTGAGGCTGGGCTGGAACCTACCTGCACGTGGTGCACCTGCAACATGGAGAAGAGCTTGTTGAAGCAGGCACTTAGCATGGGGATGGAGGAGACCTGCACCATGAGCCCACCTCCCTGCGAGGAGGGCTGCAGGCCTCGCAGAAGTGCATCGTCCGTTCCGCTGGAGGCCTGGGTCACTGTGGGGGAGTGAGACAGACATGTAACCCGCATCATGTGGATGTATGCATGTGTGAGCACGGCCATGTCACGCACCGGCAGGGGAGGAGGCGGTGAGCGCCTGCAGGATGGAGTCCGCTTCCAGTGTGGCCATCATCTTCAGCATCAGCTCTGCCTGCTGCTCCAGTCCCACCTCCAACCGTGCGTCCAGTGCTGCTGGGGACCAAAGCGGCGGAGTCAAAAAGAGGTGCGGCTCTCCCCAAGGCATGGTAAGCATGTGAATGACCTTACCTTGTGAAACGGAGATGGACAGACTCTGCGAGCCGGGCTTCTCGGGGCCAGCTGGGGATTTGGACACGGGCACACCCATGCCTCCAACATAGGGATTGTAGCTGTATGTGCCATAGTCAGCACCCCAGTAGTCATACCAGGTGCTGCTTATGGGCTTGTGGGGGGGAGGAAAGAGATGTCACTTCAGGAGTCCACGTCGTTGTTGTGGGGACAACTTGCCCAATCATTCTAATGTGACTGTTCTGTTTGACACACTAATCCAAAGCCTACAGGCTTGAGACACTGTCGCGCTTTACAGAATACGAGAGTCATGTTTCGACCAGGCAGGGCGGCTAGCATGCAGAAATAGGGAGACACACTGAGAAAGGCGGACATACTGTACCTTGAAGACTTTGGCAGCGAGGGGATCTTTTTCCAAATCAACATCTAAAGGATCAATATCAACATCCATGAGGTCTTGTAGCAAGTCAAAGTCTATGTCTTTATCTTTTTCCAAAGAGGCCAGAGGTGCTGCACCTTTGGATAATGAAAACAGCTTTGATGTTGCCAAGCAAGTACCATTAATAGGCCCCTGAGAGTGTCTGCTGACATGGTCTGCTGATGTGAACCATAAACACACGAGACAGAACAGAGGTGAGGACAAAAGGGCTATGAGGCGGCAAAACGCTGCCCTGCGCAAACATGGATGTACTGATGGGCAGGGAAGGCAACAGTGATTGGAGAGAAGCAGCCGATCACGTCACTCACATAGCCCAGGGTATAACCGAACATACACAAGAGCATACAGGGTCTGTGCAAAGGACACAGTGACACAGTAAGGCCTACCGACGCACTTCGGAAAACAGAGGGGGTCGCCAATGTACCTGCGATGATATCGGGGGCCAGGGCCTCATCAAGGGTCTCCCCGAGAGGAACAGGGGTGGGCTGTGGTAGGGTCTCATCTGAGTCCACGGCCACCCCAGCCTCCTCAACTGCCGCCCCCTCGTCCATCCCCTCCAGCGTGGCCGGGGACAACAGCTCACCTGTGTGAAGGCATGACAGCCCAGTTACCATGGTGATGGCCAGTGCCTCACAGTATGGTTAACACGAGCGGTACGGTCCTGCCCCCACCCAACGGTATGCTGCACCTGCCAGGATGTCCTGCACCATGCAGGTGAGTGAATACTGGGCCCAGGCCCCGCCCCAGGAGATGTCTCCACGGTTAAAGTCTGTTCCAACGAGTAGCAGCAGGATCCTTTCCAGCTGCTGTTCACTGACAACCTCACACAAGTGGATTGTGGGACGGCTGGCATTGGCTATCCTGGCCAGCACCTGCACAGGGACAGACAGGTGAAAAGTCAAGAAATGATTCCATCTTCACCTTGTGTGGAAAGGTACTCCCCTGAAGCCATAGCTCTTAAATTTGCTTAGTACACAGAATGTCAGGCAGGGCGCAGACCTTGCAGACGAATAGCAGCAGGTCAGCATGGCACGTGAAGTCCATGGAGAGCAGGAAGAGGGCCAGCTTCTGTACGACGGAGATGCAGCGCTCGTGGGCCAATGTGAAGGGTAGCGGCTCCACCTCCGCAGGTTCCTTTGTCGATGACGCCTCGGTGTCCAGTGTGGAGCGTGGCCACTCTGCCGTACGCCGCAGACGGATCAGGTCTTTAAAGTGCTGCAAGTGGGGGAGGGTAAAGGTCATCCAGAGTGCAAGAGAGAACATCTCACATCACGTCACACTCATACCCACTAGGGGGCAGAAACATTCAAGGGAGCTCATGGGAGTGGGTGGGCACTGACCTTAGATGTGGCTTGCTTCAACTTGGCCTGCTCCACTAGTAGTTTATATGAAGAGCCCTTGTTGCTCTGGATTTTCTCCTTCTCGATCTGCTCCACCAAAGCCTTCTGCTTGGCCTTCAGGAGATTCAGCTGCTGTGGTGAAGATGGTGCTCGTGAATAGTGGGCAAAGCACACACAGTGGCTCACAAGGCACACAGCGCTAACACTGTGGACCTACCTGTTTGTGGTGGACCAGCTGCTTGCGGATCTTCCTGGAGTACAGTCGATCCAAGCTGCTGTTGCCTTTGCTGGACCGATGCAAGCTCTGCGACTGAAGGCTGTTGTTGATGAAGCTCCACTGATTCCCTTTAGTGATGGAAATAAATGTGTCATAGGGCTGCAGCTTCACATCACGCCCAGCATGGTCCAATCACATGCAAGGGCAAGAACACAGGCCAGTGAAAACCAGGGAGAACACACCAATGAAAACACGCTCGCGATCCTTCCCACCCAGGTGCTTCTTAGTGGCAGTGGCCTCATCTTCAACGCTGGCCACGTAGTCCAGCAGTCGCGACACCAACATCACCACCCAGCTGATCATGGGGATGTCTAGCACACCTGCCGCACACACAAGACATGACCGCTGATTGGCTGAAGAGCCATGTGGAGGTAGGGCCAGCCAATGGCAAGGGCCAGGGCATTGCGGTGGGCCATTCTGAAGCCCCACCTTCTGTTCTGCGCTGAGATGATAGTGCCGCTGTGGCCGGCTGCTGGAGGGGGGACAGCAGGTTGTCCAGGAGGTTGAGGAGACCCTCCAGCACCCCACTGTTGCTCAGAGATCTTTGCCCAATGCAAGAAAGGAGCATGAAGACCCTAAGAGGGGACACAGCAGGCGGTGAGTTGACATCTGATCTGCACTAATACACCACTTTGGACAAAAGCGTCTGTCTCAGGCCCAGTGCTCCACACACCTGTCCTGGGGGAAGATGAGCAGCTGCTCGGAGTTGTATAGCTCCTGTAGCACGTTGGAGAGGAATTGGCCCCACCAGCGCTCGGTGCCGCATAATTGCACCAGCAGCAGCCCCGCATGCAGTCGGATCTTGGGTGTGCCGCTGATGCACAGGTGCTTGAAGAGCTCCTCGCAGGCCTGGGCGTGAAACGTGCCACGCAGCACCAGGGGCACTGAGTGGCCTGGGGGATGGGGTATCATTAAACAGCCTGTCTGGGACATACACACCTAAAAGAAGCAGATGAATGGTGAGAAGAGTGGAGCAACGGCACTCCCTACCATTGGAAGAGTGCAGTAGGCTGAGAAGCGTGTCCAGCAGATATCGGATGATGGTGCGGAGCTGCTCCGTGGACGAGTTCTGGACCAGCTCCTGGGGGTCAGGTGCTGGGGGCAGTGGTGGTCGACTAGCACCCAAGGACACACGCAGGCGCTGCACGGCGTGGTGCGCAAGGTTGAGCTGCAGCTGCAGCTGCACACAATCCTGGTAGGCAGAGAATACACGGGCGTCCTCCTCCACCGCCTTGTCAGGCTTGCGAAGGAAGTACTGCGCATTGTTGGCACTGTTCAGGGGTGGCAGGTCGATACTCTGTAGCAGTGTCTCCAGCCGATGGCAGGCCAAGTTGTACCTGTGGAGATGCAGAGTGGGGTGGTGGGAGGGGTAGCCAGTTGAGTACCCACCACACAGCAGGTCCTCCTGACTACCAGGCCGAATGCCCCAGGCCAGTGAGGGATAGTGATTCTTCAGGAATCGACAAGTCGAAAGAGGTTTTCCCAAATTATGGAGGAGGCTATGGGCCGGCCCCTCCAGCAGCACTTCCGTGTAGTTCTGTGCGATTCTGCCCTACCCCCTCACCTGCACTGGATGTCCTCCTGCAGCGCAGCCATCATGCTGAGGTGCTGCTCCGTGTCAGGCTGATTGGCGGCCTCATTTTCACCCCGCAGCGGCTCGTGCATCAGCTTCAGCTCCGCCTCCCATGGCAGGATGTAAGTGTGGCCATAGTAGAAGCCCAATGGGATCTTGGCCCTGGCATTGGTGCTGCCGTAGCGGCCGATGACTGTGATCTGTATGAAGCCGACACAATGAGTCTGTAACAGTCACATAGGGTTGGTGTACCCGGACACCCGGCACCTCTCCTGGTGTTGGTATGGGTGTGTGTGTCTGTGTGTGGTGTGCGTGTGTGAGAATGCCCTGGCACCCCCTTCTGGTATTAATGTATGCACACTCACCTTCATGAAGCGGCAGACAGGAGGGGGCAGCAGGTCATGTAAAATGAGCGAGTGTGTGCTGATATCTGTGGCTACCACCAAGCGCCGGCCATCCACCTCCTCGCCCAGTGTCCAAATGTCAATGGACAGGGAGGCGAGGTCCGCGCAGGTGGGGATCAGAGCGTCGGTCAGCAGGACGGGCCGGCCAAAGTCCAGGGTGACGAAACGCCGGGCGCCTGTCGCATACACATGTTTAGCCTCATGCTCAACATGCACTTCTGGCATATCCAGTCATGAGTGATACATATACCAGCACCATCAAAGCGTTTCTGTGGCACCTGACAGCCCCATGCTGCTCCTGCCACCCCACCCCCCAGGGAGTCACACGGGGCTCTCACCGGAGTGCATGCGCTCGATGATGATTGATTGTTGTGGCGGTGGCTGCAGAAAATGGGAGGCCTGGGAGATGGCCAGCGCCAGGCCACTGCCCGCAGAGCTCTGTGGCAGAGAGTCACAAACCCCAGACGCCTTCAGTGGAAAAGACGGGACACAGAGAGAGGTAATGACAAGACAGCATCACCCAGGTTGGCCAATACAAGGAAAGTGAGGTTTTGGGGGGGTGAGCAGAGAGGCACCAACCGGCTTGGCTTTCTGTGTGGCTTTGTTATGGGAGGCCAGGCTGACGGGTGGCGGCTCTGCGATCGAGCAGGGAAAGAGCTGGGCCAGCTCCACGCTGATGGCAGCTGACACGGCCTCATTCGGTGGGGTCAGAGGCGGAGTCATGAACAGGGGTGTGGTCTTAGGGGTAGGCGGGATCACATCAGAGGGGTGGATGAAGAAGCCAGGCGCAGTGGAGGGATTCGAAGGCACAGAGTTATGAAGGGGCCCCACGGCTGCCACCGCCGCGGAGGTGGTCTGGTGCAGCTTGGCCTCCAGTTTGGCCTTCTGCAAGCACAGGAGAGCATCAGTACTGTACTTGGAGAGAGAGCATCTGCACCACATTGCAGTACATCTAACAGCACTGGGTAAAACACCAAAAGGCAGGCAGAAAATCGGCTCAAAACGCCCGAAGAAGGGCCCTTGACATGCACCCCCGACCCCCTGTCACCCACACAGCCTGACCTGCTGCTGCAGCTTCAGCAGCTGCTGCTGCTTCTCCTGCAGGACCTGAAGCTGCTGCTCAGCTGACACCATAGCGTGGGACAGCGATTGAAGTGCCACCTGTGCTGCTGAGCTCAGCGCCGTGGAGGCCTCGCCCACCGTGCCAGCAGACAGCCCCCCAACTGCCGGTGTCACGCCAAATGAACTGACTATTCAAGAGGAGACACGGGTTCAGAAAGGTCAGAGGGCAAAGGTCACAGGCATGCTGATAAATGAACGCACTCACGCAGTTCATATATTCCTATCAACCTTAACCCCCACCCAGCCTTAACCTTAAACCCAAGAAACCAAACAAAATACAAGACTTTTGACATTTTTAATTTTTTAATTGTAGTCAAGGATTTTTTTTAAATTCGCACACACGGTCAAAAGAATGGGTTTTTATCATATTGTGGGGACATTTAGTCTCCACAATGTAATATAAACATGACCAAACAGAGAGAGACAGACAATCACAGACAAACAACCAACAGACCCTGATGAATTTTCCTAACACAATACAACAGGATACAATTTTCTTTCAGAGGTAACCAAAAATATGGCTACCTGCCAGAAAGGGATCACCACAGGTCACCACAGCAGGGGACGAGAGAGAGTGAGTAAAAAGGGTATATACCGGTGAACATACTTGCATCATCCCTCTCCACCCTAGTGCCATCACTAGTGGAGACGCAAGTAAAGTGCAGGGGCTCGACCTCGAGGAGCCCAGTGAGTGCGGTGAAGCTCCCCTCGGCCGCGGCACAGCTGTTTACCTTACCACTTCCTGCAAGAACACCACACACGGTCACTTTGATGATGGTGACAAAAGCATCCACAACTCACCGTGCAACACAGCAACGCAACCAATGTATCAAGGGTCAGGGAGACTCATCTTGCAGATGGACATTTTCATAGCCCGGTGACATGGACTCCCGATCTTTTACTCAGCGCCTGGGATTCATTACTTTCATATACTGGGCTGTGTGTCACCCTGGCCTTCACCAAGTGACGAGAGCAGTAACAGAAAGGATGACCCCCCAACAGAATCGCAAACACCCCACCCCACTACAATCCGAGCTTGGCGAAAGGGCCCTGGAGCCACACACAAACCTGACAGGATGTCAGAAAAGTCAATCTCATCAGACTGCACGCCGATGCTGCTGCTGAAGGCGTTCTTGCAGGAGGACCCGCTGACCTCTAGGTCAAACAGAACCGGGTCGAAGGGCGAGCCATACAGGCCATACCTGAGACCAAGCAGGCAGAGAGGAAAGAGGAGCTCCTCTGAAACTAGGACTTCAAAGATTTAATTAAAGTACATTTTGGAGCGCGATGGCCGGCATCAGTTTGACCTCGTCAGGGAGTCTGTGTACATGGGCCAAGGGCCAGGGAGCCAACCTGGTTTGTAGGAGGGCCTCCAAGGGCGTAAGCCGGTCCTGGAGCTGGCGGGAGACAGCTGTGAGGAGGTCAGCGCAGGCTGTGCTGCACAGTGCCAGGTCTTCATCTTTCACGTAGTTCAGAAGCACAAAGTACCAGTACACTGATCCTGGTGCATGGAGAAGGGGCAAAGTCACTCGTCAGATCACCACAATGCTAATCGTGGATGAGGGAAAGGGGACAGTAACACATCAAGCAGCCCTCCACTTCAAACAATCATTGTTTAGTAGAGATGTCATTAAAGCCAATTTAAACACACACTCCCCCCATGTGGACGGCTGTTGAGGGTCATCTGGCATATCTCTATACTTCTATACTATCCCTATACCTGGACACATACCTCCTGTGGCCGCCGCAGGCAAGTAATGCATGTTGTCCAGCAAAGCCTTCAGCAGAGCTGCTCCGAACCCTTGCTGACTGGGATCACCCTTCCCGTTACTGTGACAACAAGCAGCATCATTAGCTAGGGGGCGTCACCCAAGCACAAAGCTGTACCCTAGGATCACCGCAGGTCTTACCTGATACAGAGAGCCAGAAAGCGTGCACATTTGTGGGCAATGCTCCGCCCGGCCTCGAAGAAGCAGACCCGCACAATGTCGCTCAGCCTCATCCTGGTCTTCATCAGCAACTCCTCTCTGCCTTCTCTCAAGCTGAAAGCAAAATGAACATCAGGCATGATCCCATCTGAGCTACTACCCAGGTGATGTGAACTTCCTGCCAGAATGTCCTGCTTACCTGCATGGCCCGTTGGAGTAGACCCCCGCCAGCCAGCATAAGATGTCCAGCAGCAGGCTCTGGGCATGCTCTGTCACCAGGCCATCCTCACATGGCCGGCACAGGCTACTTAACAGCTTCTCATGGAACTCCGAGAACTGCAGCATGGCGCAGCGCTGGACTCTGCACAAACCAGGGGGGCAGTGAGAAAAGCCTTGTGGAGGGCTGGGGTACATACTGCTCTCATGCCAGGCAGCCGGGCTCACCTCTCTTTGGGTATGGCGGTCTTCTTGAACCTCCGGATGGTGATGGAGACCTCCTGCAATAGGTCACAGCCACGGAGACTGTCTGGCTTCTTCAGGGCTGCTGGAGGCTCCACTTTGGAAGTGGAAGGTTTGTCCTTAACACAGGAATGTAGACAGCATTACGTGAGAGCAGAGACTCAATGGCAGGGGGGCGTAGAATTTATTTGAGAACCAGAATTGCAGCAAAAACAGTAGCAACAACCATTCAGTAAAGACTAGAGCTCAGGCTGCCATGACACCAGGACAACAGCAGGTGGCAGTAAAGGACACAAGCTGTCTAAAGGAACTCCCTCTGACGCAAGACGTCACAGAGGTTTTAAATATATCATAACTATATGTTCAGTTGCTCTATTTCTGGACTGCAATACCTGCATTAAGAACAAGAACCATGGTATAACAACTACCCCAATTAACGGAGACAGCACAGACTGACACTGATGTGTGGCTGAGTATTAGCACGACGGAGAGGATGCTCCTGTACCTTGGTGGCCTGGGCCCTCTGCAGCAAGGAAGACAGTGTGTGCGCCTTGCTGGTGGGCGGCTTGGCAGAGGCCATCCTCACCACAGGCCTGAGACTCTCCTCCACACCCTTATCGCTCATGGCCTTGATGTGCACCAGGAATGAACGGTACTTTCCCCCTGCCATGCCTGCAAGAGCACAGGGGAAGCAGACCTTTTCAGAGCTTGTAAAAACATGTGACCACACCCCGTTTACACTCAAAATTATTAGTAATAATAGACAGCTTTAGCTGTTACACTACAATCCGGAACCGGAGTACTCAACTTCAGAGAGTCACATTTTAACCACGACAAATGCCAAGGCCCAGATAAGATTTGCTGAGCCTGGGTGTTGGGGTCGGTACATTGTTTATTGCATTGCAGAGTTTAGTTGCAGTGGCACATTTTCCTTAGACACTGAATCCTGGACACGTTTTGTTGGCAAGTGGCCTGATTTGTATAACTAAAAGTTTTAATCAACAACCTTACACTGCAAAACTCAGACAGGTTTAAGCATAGACAGATTAACAAGACACAGGTGTGACTCAGAGGGAAGGAATAAACTCAAACAAAATTAACAAACAGCATGAAAATCAATAATAGCAATAATCCTTAAACTAAACGGCATGTAAAAACCTGCCTAACCACCAATAAATAAGAGATAAACTAAGCCATCCAACCCCCTTCCATGATGCATCTGTATATTTGGTATGTTTTATATTAACTGCACCTTCATAATGCATTCATAGAACATTCAGTGCACCTTCATAATGCTTTTACAACACATTCATAAGTAGTACGTAAGTATACCTTAACATCCTAACATACTGTAACAGCTTTAATATACTTTAACAACAAACATTAACTGATTACATGATTCTAAAGTGTGTCATGTAATGTTGTTTATGAACGTATATTAAAGCTGTTAAGGCACACTATAGGTATTAGGACACACCTCTCAAATTATTGAATTCAGGTGTTTCCTTCAGACCCATTGCCACAGGTGTTTAAATTCAAGCACCTAGCAATGCAATCAGGTTAACAAACATTTGTGAAAGAATGAATCGTTCGGAAGAGCTCAGTGAATTCAAGTGTGGTACTGTCATATGATTCCACCTTTGCAATAAGTAAGTTTGTTTATGAAATTTCTTCCCTGCTAGATATTCCACTATGAACTGCAAGTCGTATTATTGCAAAGTGGAAGCATTTATGAACTCAGTTGCGAATTGGCAGACCACGTACAGAGCGGGGTTGCTGAATGCTGAGGTGCATAGTGTGTAAAAGTCGCCTATGCTCCATTCCAAAATTCCTCTAAGATTAACCCCAGAACAAAAACTGTGCACCAGGAGCTTCGTGGAACGGCTTCCTTGGCCAAGCAGCTGCAAGAAAGCCTCATATCACCAAGCGCAATGCCAAGCATCTGATGTATAGCACACTGACTCTGGAGCAGTGGAGCATATTCTGTGGAGTGAAGAATCATACTTCTCTGTCTGGCAGTCGGACAGATAAGTCTGGATTTGGCAGATTACCTTGCCTGATTGCATTGTGCCATCTGCAAAGTTTGGTGGAGGAGGGATAATGATATGGGGTTGTTTTTTAGGGGTAGGCCTATGCCCTTCAGTTCCAGGGAAGAGATCTCTTAATGCTTCAGCATACAAGACATTTTGGACAATTCTGATTCTAACTCTGAGGGAACAGTTTGGGGAAGGCCCTTCTCTGTTCCAGCATAATTGAGCCCCAGTACACAAAACAAGATCCATAAAAACATGGTTGGCTAAGTTTAGTGTGTTTAGAACTTGACTGGTCAAAAGTTCTTCTAGGTGTAATGGCCAGGTCTCCCGATACTTTTGCCCATATAGTGTTTGCTAGGATGTTTAAGGTATACTTATATGTTTCTTATGAATATTCAATGAATGCACTATGAATGCATAATGAAGGTGCACTGAATGCTCTATGAATGCATTGTAAAGGCATTATGAAGCTGCAGTTAGTGTAAAGCATTACCATATGCTACGGTGAATATTTACTCAAAAGTTAAAAACCTCAAAACTTGTGAAAATTTCAACAAAGAGGTTCGTTGCTTTCTTTGATATGCTGAATTACATCTGACTTAGAGCAAGTAATGTAAAAGAAGCAAAGTAGTACGAACAGGAGTGGGACTGAATTTCGGACCAGGAGTTCAAGCCCCCGGACAGCACAATATAAAACTACATAAAACAATTACACTATTTATATATGTTTCTAGTAACAAATCTAGGCTATGGAATGCACACTTACCTACACATTTTAATTTTGGGTTTATGTAATTTTTATGTTTAAATATATGATCTGTGCAAATTCCAAAACATCTTTTCCTGAATTTGCACGGAACATTAATGAGGCATACTTTGACAACATTTCCATGCGAATGAGTTGTGACAGTCCGATATTAAACCAACTTCCCAGTAGATTCAAATTTAATGTTGCAGGGAAAGAGACATTTTTTACAATGCAGTTTACTACACAGAGGCCCATTGTACACTGACATACATTCTGATATAAAACATATGTCAAATACCATTTGAGTAATGAGTAATTAGTATGCATGTACTTCCACTCACAGGAGAACATCAGCTGAGTAAGCAGTCCTTCAATGCAGCACCAGACACATTCGCATTGACACCGATACAAGAATGTGGCCCTATGTGGCTCAGACCACCTCCAAATGTGGTCTAAGCGATCGGATCTCAATGTGTCCATAATGGCTACGTTCACACTGCCAGCCACATCATTCAATTCCGATTTTTTGATCAGATCGGATATGTCTATCTTAGGGCTGGACAATAATTCGATATCAATATATATCGCGATATATTTTTTTTCGATAACGGTGATACGATTTTTAAACACATTTCCGATATTTCGATATACATTTACATGTATCACAAGTGCTAAACAGCGCGTATTCAAATCGCATTTGCATGGTAATTTGCTGAACAACGCAGCTGTGAAACGTGATCCAGGTAAAACTTTTTTAGACAGCATAAATAATATTGAAGCATTTGTTTAAGCAGACTGTTAAAAGCAAAAGCAACAAAGCATTTTAGACTTTGTAAAGAAACCATAGTAACCACGTGTATGATACTTTTCAGAGCTGCGTCAGAGGGAAATGACTCGTGAATTTAATTTTGACACTGGTTAGCTTTTTGTGAAAACGAACTACAGTACACCCCGCAGGTTTTTTGTGATTTTGTGAGCGATCTTTGTGTTTTCAATGTTGGAGAATATAATTAAAGGTTTGTATCAAGAAACGACGGTGGTTTTTATTGTATACTGGTAAATCTCTGCTGTTAGTTGGTGGTATGCCTTTTGTTAGCCAACATGTATGTCGGGGCCGGCTCTACGCTGGGGCAACGCCCCCTTAAGCAAACGTCCTGCCCCCTTAAATCAAACTTTTAGAAGTTGAGGAAGAAAATAATAATTACCCACAAACTGAATATGGACAAGATTTACTACAGTAGCTGAAAAATCCACTGAAAAAGGCACAAACGAGATGATAAGTTTCACTTCTTGTTCGCTCTTTCCCTCCGCGTTCTGTTTGTGCGCGGGCTCACGCAGCACTCGGCAGATCCCCCACTCACCCTCCCCCCAGCTAAACATCCAATCACTGTTAGTATGCAAATGAGCCAGTTTCTCAGTAGGCAGGGCAAAGCGAAATGAGCTGCGTGATTGCGGAAGGTTTGGAGGAAACAGCAATCTCTCTCGTCAAAATCATAGTGATGATTAGTGAGATCATGGTTCGAATTATTTTTGTCTGTTTGGGGGGGGTCTTGATCGGGGGGTACTGTACCCCCCAGTACCCCCCGATCAAGACCCCCCCCAAATAGACAAAAATAGCAGTTTGGGGGGGGGGTATTAACATTTTTCTTGTTTTTTTTTTTTTTTAAAGAAAGAACCTCACCTTGTAGGAAAATTTTATGTAAAACGATTTTAGACACCCCTAGTGTGGATCGTACCATTTGAACCACCTTGGCGCTAGAAGCAGCTTAGCCAGTCGGTTACGTCATTCATTCTCATTGAGCGACTTGTTCGTTGTGATTTCAAGATTCTTTATTCGTCACATACATAGTTATAACAAGTACAACATGTAGTGAAATGAACCCTGACCGATCCTATTTTTCAGTTTTATATTTCAAGACTCGGTGAATTGATTTTTTCTTTTTCATAACTTAGCCTACCCTTTTTAGTTTTGGTAATATTGGCAATAGTGAAAAGTGTTTTGTTGGGTTCAAATATGTTTGATATAGGCCATCCAATTAAGGTAAATGTCTTGTTTTTAATCTGATGAGGAATATTTTATTTTATTTTTTGTTTTACTTTTCAGTTTTCCCCCTGAGGGATTGCCACCTTACTGTGGTCAGGGGCTTTGCGTGCCTCAGTGATCCTAAGAGCTACACCAGCAGAAGCTTAGCCTTCAGGTGGGACACCCAAGTTGGACAGGTCTTAGGGCAGAGGCCTGACAAAGTGCAAACCAATTACATGACAAAAACAGTTATCCAGAGCACCACCCCACCCCTTTCCCGCCTTTGTCGCCACCATGTGCCCCCTTCACATTTCTGTCTGCCCCCTCATATATGCATGTCTAGAACCGGCCCCGATGTATGTACATATTTATAGCATGCCGATCGCGTAAAACAAATCGCGGCAATGCCAAAAACCCATGTATGTACATTCTCAGTTATTAACGCACATAAATACATTTCAAGCACATGCTAATATATTGCTGCCATATTGGTTTTCGGTTATCTCGATCATCGGTTATCTCGACGCTTTTTGGCAACCCCCTAGGCCGGCGACATAACCGGGTTCGACTGTATATGAATAATCAGCCTGTTCTAGTTTAAATGGAAATATATTATTGTTAATAAGCTGAGTCTGAGAGTTTTATTTATTTGATAGTTTATTTCACATTTCTTGTTTGTAAAGGCTAAATACAAAAAAAAAGTGAACCTTTTTTTTTTTGTACTGTTTTTATTTAAAAAAAAAATTATATAATTTTAATAGGAGGAGCCTGGAGGTATTATAGACTTTGCAAATTCAGTTTGCAGACAACCATTGTGCGTGTCCTCTGCAGTTTTTTCCTGAGGCTTTTTAATATTACCCATATCGATATCGGAATTATATCGTATCGACCAAAATTAAGAAATATATCGTGATATAAATTTTTGCCATATCGTCCAGGCCTAGTCTATCTTGACGGTTCACATTCATAACTACAAGTGACCTATATCTGACTGTAATGTCAACGCATCGGTCCTCTGAAACGTCACGCATGCGCACATTGATACGTTTTTACATGGGTCAACTGCATCACCAACAACAAAAAACGTCATATCTGTGGGACGACTCATGTCATTAAAAATGGAGGCGTTAGTAGCTCACGCATGTATCGCACTTTGTTCTGGAGGATGACAAACAGCGAATTAGCTGTACATGAGCAGGTCGAAAAGGAGAAAAAAAAGTCAGGTGGCTAGCTTTTTCTGTTTTCTGTTATCGCAGCTCTCCTCCATTTTTACCTTCCTGCGCTGCCGGTGCAGGCTCATGATGTCAGCGCACGCGTATAAGCAAAAAGCCACATGAATTCTGATCTGAGCGTCACATTGAGGTCGCATGGCCGCGAATCGGATACGTATGAGATTTAGTACCACATATGAAAGTGACACAAATCTGATTTGAAAAGATCAGATTTGCGTGTCCACACAGCCCTGAAAAGATCACATCTGTGTCACATTAAGGCAAAAAATCCAATTTGAGTCACTTCAGCATGGCAGTGTGAACGTAGCCAAAAAGTTTTGGGTGCGTTCACACCTGTACTTAGTGCTGTACAGTATAGTACAGGTATTTTTTTAAAAGCTGCACCATAATGGGTATTTTATTTAGTATTTTTGAGACAATATTTGTGTTACACAGTTCTAATGTGAAACGGAATGCTGCTAATGTGAATGCAATACAGGCCAGGTAATGGATATTTAATTTTATTTCATTCAGTAAATTTAATTTTTTCCTTAGTAGGCTGCAGCAGTATTGACAGTTTTTTATTTAAGAAAGTCATACTTCATTCAGTAAGCAACTGTTTCATAAAGAAAGAAGAGAAGCAATTAAAAAAAAAAAAGTTTTGTTTTACCCCCCACTGTACCGAAAACATACTGAACCATGACTTCAAAACCGAGGTACGTATCGAACCGTGATTTTTGTATACCGTTACACCCCTATTCAAGACTCAGTTAAAGTATTCTTTTCATCTTGTATTGAAACCAGAGCTGAAGTAAACAGTGTATAGGCAGTGGTCATTATTGTAGAACAAAAATAAACAATGCCCAAAGCGGTTAGTGTAAACATGCACGGCGCTATCACAGCAAATGCGAGGCTGAGACTGAAGCTTTACCCTTTGTTTCCACTGAGAGACATGCCGCGTGACTCATTTCCCCACGCGTGCAAGTTCTTAGGTCGCCGTTCACGGTTTGACTTCTGAGATTCAGATCGAGCTCTAGGTAATTTTTTTTAGAACTGCTTGGTTCGACTTTTAAGAAATTTGAGTTCCAATGAGTTTGAGAACTGAGGTACCACTGTACTAGCAAACCACATATTGTAAATTATTGGCTGTACAGTACCATTTTAACAAACCTTACCTATGTATTGCTTGTAAAAGGAAATGCAAAACAGGCTATATAACCATATTAATTAAATCATTCACTGATTCATTCATGATCGCGTGTTTAGCTACTACCAATATTCTATTTTTTTTGCAGCAATAACCAATAATGCTAATTCAGATGTCAGCCCAACCCTACCCTATCTTCTGCACAGTGATGGTAGAAAGAAAACCGTTCCTACATGAAACTGCTCATTACAAGGTCTGTGGATTATCTTAAGTAACCAGGTCATAAACTCTAGTATGACAGATTCCTGTTCTATTTCTTTGGTGCTTTAATCACCACAGAAAGAATGCTATTTAGTCCCATTATATTTGCTAGAAGACTGAAATTTCTATGGTCAATATCTCCAAAACTAGGCAACTCTCACCATAACAAATCTGGATGAACAAACAACATTACAGCATATCTGCATAAATTATTTTTTTTTGGGTGAACTGCTCCTTTAATGCAATAAACCTTTTTAAAATCATTATTAAAAACATTCAGGAGCAGTCCAGGTCACATTCACACTGCAGGCCTTAATGCTCAATTCTGATTTTCTGCTCTGATCGGAGTTTTTGTTTTCACATTACTCTTTTTAATGTGGGCAATATCAGATTTCAATGTGAACAGTTCACTATACTGAACTGGCCCGCGTGCGCACAAAACAACAAAGGCGCAACGACGCGCATGCACAAAAACAAAGACGTCACTTTATTGATTCGAAAACTGCCCGGTTACGATATGAGCCTTCCAGTTTTGCCTGAACAGATTTATCTCCCCAAATACTTATTAAATCCAGCATCTCACTGTCCCTCCACTGGCCAACTTCTGTGCTCTCCTCCATGTCTGGCACTCTGATGGAGACATATGGTGACTTTCGTCTGCGCAGAATTGACAAACGTCGATCGAGAGTGACATAAAAGTCGCATGAATTCCGATTTCACTGTTCAGACTCGCATTGCAAAAAATCAGACCTGTATCCGATTTATGACCACATACTGAAGAGGTCCAAAACGGAATTGAAAAAAATCGGATTCCATGTGACTTGTGCTGTTCACATTGTCATGAAAAAATGCGATCTGAGTCACATATGAGCAAAAAATTGGATTTGGGCCACATTTGTCCTGCAGTGTGAACGTAGCCTTCGAGCCTGGCCCAATTAGGATGAAGATACTGTCCAGGTACAATAAACCTACTGCATCAGCAGCATGTGGATTTTATTCACTGGAACCACCTGGCTTCTGGCCTAGTGATTGTGCTTCAACATTCAAAAGTTAGTATCTCACCAAAAAAAAAAACATTCCAGCTCACCTTTGACAAGCTTGGGGCTCGTCAGACTCAGCATCCCCGCGTGGCCGGAAAGGTCGAGACCACCGGCCAGCCACACTGGCCCACACAGGATGTCCTCCTTGTGCTCCTCCAAAAAGGAGCAAAGACAGGAGCCTATGGGACACAGAGGAGTGCAGTATTGATGGTAAACGCCAGGCAGCTTCCCCGTAGCTCTGCCAAGCTCTACTGCAGTCCCACACACGCTGTACCTGGAGTCTCCTCGACATCCATGAACTGGACATCCTCAGAGAAGCAGTCCTGAAGCAGCGGCTGACCATTCCTTTCCCCACTGGCATGCACAGCGTGGGATAAGGGAAAGGAAATTGGTCGGTCCACGGCAGTCTCTGTGGGAAGGTGAACGAGTCTGAGTCTCAAAGCAAGGGCAGAAAGGCATGCGTGTCTGTACCACCGCCACCTGCTTACCGTTGACCTTGCCCAGGCCTGGGGCTTTGTTCTTCAACAGGGTCACTTGTATATGGGGAATGTTTGTGATGTTGGCGTTCAAAACAAACTTGAAGTCCACGTGACCCACCATGCAGGCTTTGGGCAGAACCAGCTCAAACACGTGCTCGTCCCAGCTAGAGCTATGCAAGAAGAGGATGTTAACGACAGGGCCAGCAAACTAGGGCAGTCAGGAGTTGCTTTCTCATCAAAACTCAAAGAGGTACAAACAAAAAAAACACATTTCTGTCATTTCTAAAATGTTTCTGAATTCTCATTTGAAAGGCAGCTTTGTGTGATAGTATAAGGTAAAACAGGGAGACTTGAAAAATCGCCTCTCATTTAATACGCAGAAGTGGTCACCGTGGTGACGGATCACCTGTCACTCTGCAGTTTCCAGGTACGCGTATGCTGCGCGGCGTCGCCATGGTGTTGCTGGTGCAGGTGCTGTGGGTGTCGGCGCTGCTGCTGTTCCTGTTGCACCTCCACCCAGCAGGGAGGCACCGTGGCCGAGAAGCGGGGGGTCAGCGTCTCGAAGCGAGTTAGCTCCACCAGCGATGTCAACGTCTCCACACCCAGGGTTTGGTCCACCAGGAGATCAACCCCTGGAGAGTGGGCAGGTAAGCATGAGTGAGGATACCTCAAAAGAAAAGCGGAGGCCGTCTAGGCACTCAGAGACGCCGCTGACGGGCCTCTCACCTGTGATCCCCGGACTAGAAGGATTCGAGGATGGCTTTGTCCCTTCAGACAACTGCTCTACCCCTTTACAAAGGGGACCATCAACAAAGATGTCACCGTCATCAATATCATCACATACACCTCCAATTTGAAGGAAATGCAGCTCTCCACCTTGAACAGAGACAGAATGTAGATGAGTAAGACACAAAGTGCTAAAGAGAGAGACCAGATAGACTCAGGAAATTTTATACAGCACAACAAACTATTTAATGCCATTTTCATTCATGACAATATTTACACTGAGATGCTGTCTGTGAGTAATGCTTTTAAATGAAGGTGTGGATCTGAGCAATTGATATATGAGTTCAAAGACTCTGGCAACCAGGAAGGCCCTCTGGTTGTCACACAACAGCGCCATTTCCGTCAGACACACACTACAATCAATACTTCACTCTGACTGGCAAATATACCCAAAGTGTTAATATAAATACAAATAAATTAAAATACAATAGCTTCAAGTAATCAAAGATTCAGAAATTAAATGGCCAAGAATTTACACAAAAAGATTAACTAAAATACAAAAGAATATAAATAACAAAAAGATTAATATCAAAAAGATAAGGTGACCAGCAAGTAGCAGTAGCTAACAACATCTAGATGTTATCAAGGACCGACCATAACAGGAGGTACCAGCAGGTAAGTGCATCAACTAGAGGAAAAGTGTCAAAACTGGTCCAAAGCACCTGAGATTCAACTTATCAGTTCTGTGCTGAAATGTGAGGAGTACCTCAGGTTGGCAATCACTGGTCTAGAGTGAACTGTTGAATACTCCATTGCTAAAGTGCATAAGACTATATAATATTCTATTTTTACCTGCCAGTACCTAGTAGCAGAATTCCAGCCAGGCTAGAAACCCATTGGGTTTAAAGCTCCCAGTGCCAGAAGATGTGCTGATAACTTGAATTTGAGGTGAGTACAGTAGTTTCCAACTTACCCAGAACCACCACAAACTCTGTCACTGCTAATGGCACGGACACATTACTTGTGGCAACAACCCCCTGAACACCAAAGAAGCCCCACCTTACCCCCCCACCCCACACCTTTAGTGCATGCACAGAGCCGGTCGGTCCCAGAGCAGTAGGTGACTGAGACGAACGGGTCTGCCTCCTCGGCTCCCTCCTTCTTGGGCGGCTCTACTTTGGCCAGGACCTCCAGGCTGGACAGGTCCATGATCATGACATAACCCCCCTGGGTAGTAACGACCAGGTGGCCCAGGCCAGCCGGCTCGCCACGCTTTTCCTTGGCGGGCATGCTCCCGCCGTTCTTGAGGCCCAGCGACGCCTCCTCCAGTCCCTCCTCAGAGTCATCCTCCCGGCTGTCCAGGACGTCGGCAGGGAGGAGCACCAGCGAGGTGACTGCGTCCTGAGGGTCACGAATACGCTGCACCTTCACAGGCTCCTCATCCAGGGTGACTATGCGGGTGGAATAGTTCAGCTTGTAGAGCAGCAGGTAGCCACCGCCTGCCACCCTCTGCTGCTCCGAGGGCAGGATAAGCGGGGTCTGCTGATGTCCACCAGGGTGGGCCTCATGCTCCTTACCACCTAAGACAGTCCCATTGGCCAGGCCGCATGGCGGCCGCAACTCGCCCTTTCGTCGGCCGCACAGAGCCGAGTGGAGCTTGTTCAGGTTATTGAGTGCCTCTACCTGGTTGATGCCACTGAGTGACTCCGCAGAGCACGACTGCAGGCCCACCAGCAAGTGCAGACCGTCCGTACAGGGCGTGATGCTGTCCACATACAGGTTCTCCTCCTCCAGCAGCTTGGGGAGGCGCAGGCACTGCACCAGCGTGCCCGGCTTGGGCACCACAGAGCTCCACTTGTCGGTGTCTAGGGCAGCTAGGTTGGCAGCAGCATCAGCGAACTGCTGGATGTAGGTGATGGGCGGGTCCTGTAGCAGCAGCTGCTCGTGAGTATCGAACTCCATCTCGATGATCTGGGGCACAGTGAAGGCCTCCTCATGTAGGCCTTTGCTCATCAGGCTGTTCATCTGGGCAAACACCTTGCCCGACTTGTCATCCGACTCCTTGACACTATAGAGCAGGAGCACCGGCATAGTCCTCTGCAGCACCGAAGGGCCGCCAAGTTCAGCACCACAGCCATCAATCTCTACGGGGCCCCGGTTGGCTGACGCCTCAGGGCTCCGAGTTCTGGCAGGGCCATCCTGTGGGCGGCGCTGCAACGCAGCTATCGAGCGGTAGCTCAGCAGCCCGCCAGCCAGCAGGCACGGGAAGGGAATGTTGTGGTGCTCGACCGACTTCTCCTTGGCCTTGTCAGCCTTGACCTGGGCCAACGAGGGGTTGGCACCCAGCTCCTCCAGGTCCTTGACTGTGTCTTCCAGTACGCTGGCTACAACCTCCCACTGCAGCTTCTCGGGCTGCTGCAGGACGCTGAGCGCCGTCACAGCCAGATTCATCTCCATGCTCTCCTTCTGGGATGGGTGGCCTAGGTGGGGAAAGAGGGCAGGGCAGTGAGAACGATGAGCGATGTATCCACGTGCACACACACATGTGCACACCCTGCATCACGGACACCCCAGAGAAAGGTGGGACACCCCAGAGAAAGTGAAGGGCTCACCCGTCACAGACTCCGATCTGGAATGGTCTTCGCTGTCTGAGTCTTCCAACTGGTCGTCACTGGCAAACATTGATATAGAACAGGAGAAGTTTATCAGCTGAGGGGGGAGGGGAGGGTATGGGAAGAGGGGACATTCTATGTGTAATATGGACTTGGAGCACTCCAACATCTGCTAGCACAATAAAAATACAGTCAACAGGAAAATAATTTGATAATGATGAAGAGGGAAACTACAAAATCAAGCACATGAGAAATAATAAAGCTACACCTGGCAGAGTTAGTAGTACATGTTCACCCAGATCAGTGATTCTCAAAGTGTGACATCGCAGCAACGGCGCAAAGCACAACAAATCCCAGGTTGAGTGTGCGCTAAAATGTGTAGCGGAACCAGAGCATGCGAGCGGAGCGATGAGACTTCAACTGAATTGGGTTGCGAACAGCTGGCTGCCATGAGAATTTCAATTCGAGACAAGTTTGCACATGTATGTAATAGTTTTATTACCTTGTAAACAGAGGGTAGGGTTTGCAAACAACCCTAATGCTTTTGACGTAGCAAATTTTAGGTTTACAATTGAATAACTGATCTACAGTAAGATTTCTTGTGTAAGCATGAGAGTCTGGAAGCGTGAGTGTTACACTAGATGCGTGAGAGTTGGGAACCCAGTGAAAGTGCACCGAGACGGAGCGAGAGATATGGTGATGCTCCAGTATTTTTTTTTCCCAAATATGCTGCTCTAAGCTCACTTCCAGTCCGGCAATAATCCTTCCAGTCCAACTCTACTCTGCTGACATGCTCTGAACGAAACCAAAAAGTTGAATTTACATTTTTCTTTTCTTTCAGATAGCGAAACAAACGTGACGTAAAATATGGATATATATATTTATTTATTTTTTATTTATCCTTTATTTTACTAGGAATGTCCCATTGAGATACATTATCTCTTCTTCCAGGGAGTCCTGGCCAAGGTGGCAGCAATAAAATATACACACACACCCACACAAAGATGTACCTCAGAACTCGAATTTAATCCGTTCAGAACTCCGGATCAAATCCTAAAAAGTTCAAAATCTGATCGAATTTTCCCCATAAGAAATAATAGAAAACCAATTAATTGGTTCACGGCCCCAAAAAAATACACCTAAATGTTTTTTTTAGCATTTAAACACAAATTGACCCGGATAAAACAAGAAGAGCATATACTGTACTAAACACATCTAAGCACATTTATCAAAACAGTAATTTGTAAAGTAAGAAAATAAATGTATCCAAACAATGTGTAAAGTTAAAAAAAAACAATGTGTCCTGCCCCAATCATCCGCTCCTTCCGTGTGCCACGCCCCCCTTGTTAACCCCGTGTGGAATCCTGTGTGATCAGCTGTTTCTGCTTGTTATTAGTCCTCTGTATTTCGTCCACGTTTCAGTTTGTTTTCCCCGTCCGGTCATTGTATTGTCCGTCTGCGTTTTGCCTGCCTTACCTGTAATTAAACCCCGTATTCCCCGATACCCTGACATCTGCGCCTTTGTCTCCATTCCATCCCCGCTCGGCACGACAATATTATTATAATTAAATTAGGGCTGTCAAAATTAACGGGTTAACGTGGATTAATCCATCATCATGATTAATCTGATTAAAAATTTTTACGCAATTAACCCATCTGCAGCGCAGAATGATTCAAAATCACTGAAATGTCTCTGTCAACCCATTTCGGGCAGTTTTAGTGCGTTCCATTTCCCCTCGGAACTTGTATTCCGAGTCGGATTCCGGCGTTTTGAAGCCGGAAGTGACTACATGAGCTCCCGTTTCTCGGACATCCGAGAAATATCTCGGAGCAGCACAGAGGATCCCGAGTTCAGAATCCAAGATGGCTGCGCCCTTTATCAACAGAAGGGAAAGTTGTAGTTTTATCCTGTTTAAGCACTACTTCTCATTTGTGGCTCATTAAATCGGTCGCACACGCTATACCGTCCAACTTATCTGTGGATGTGTTGCTACGGAGTTTTATATGTAAAGCACCGCACGTAATGTGTTATCAACTGATATTGCTAACAATGGCAATTAACCGGGCTAGAATTGGACTTCATGATTAGTTGGATTATTTGTCGGATTTACAGTAGTTCGTGCTAATTGTAAGCGAACGAAGAAAAAGACCATTTACACTGAGGTACCTTAAATCCGACAAGTTGTCCGGCTAAGCAAAAAAATCTTGCTTTTTGATATGGGTCCATGGTATTGCACTTCTGTGGCAGATGGAATGCATCCGACTCATGTACAAGATGTTCAATAAACATGTTAAGTGCATATATATTCCCTTTTTTCTTGAGTCTGTTTGCTCATGCAAAATTAAATGTGATTAATATAGATTAAAAATGAATGATATTTAATCATGATTAATCAAAATTAATCCACAGGAACCCTGTGATTAATCTGATTAAAAATTTTAATCATTTGACAGCATTAAATTAAATGTATTAATGGTTTATTATTAATATTAAAATAATGAATAAGAAATCTTTATTTTTAAATGTATTTTATTATATAATAATTACTGTTACTGTCTGTCATTATGTAATTGTATTTTTACTGTCTAAATATATGTTTATCACAGCGAATGCGAGGCTGAGACTTAAGCGTTACCCTTTGTTTCCACTGACAGACGTGCCGCATGACATTTCCCCGCACGTACAAGTTATCTTAGGTCGGCGTTTACGGTTTGACTTCTGAGATTCAGATCGCAGTCACGGATTTCTATAAAATAGAGTTTTCCCATATGGGGACCAGGAAACTTGTGTAAAAAAAAAAAAAAGGGGTATTCATCACATTGAGGGGATATTTGGTCCCCACAAGGTAAGGTATACCTGGACCACACACACACACAATATTGCCAGAAGTATTGGGACACCCCTCCAGATCACTGAAATCAGGTGTTCCAATCACGTCCATAGCGACAGGTATATAAAAAAACCTTTATATGCTAATTCGTACTTCTTACTATGTGGCCCCGCTCCAGACCTCTCCCTCCACCATGCCCCTCACTCTACCTGTCTCCCTCAAGTTTCGGGATATCTGAGCAGCTGGAAGAGTCCTCCAGCCAGGCTAATGTGGGTCTCCTGGACTCCATCCCCAGGCCCAGCTCACTTCCCGAGAGGATCAGCTGACGTAGGATCGCTGGGTCATATGGGTTGATCTCAAACTTCAAGTGCACCTGAACCAGCAAGGTGTTCATGTGTCAGTCCAAAACTGATGCTCAGAGTACTGACATTCTACTGACATGGCCCTGGAGTCTCAACTAATGAACTACATTTAACATACATATTAACATTCATTGTATATGGTGAAGAATCTTTTTACAATCCCCTAAGAAGCAAAAACAAAGCTCTGCAACTTTAAAAAAAACAGTGCCCTACTGATCATGACCAGTATCATCAGACATGCTGATCACGGCATGTCTCAAAAGTCCCACCTCCCCGTAGCCCCCACCTTCATGAGCTTGGACACGTCCCATATGCAGATCTTCCCTCGCTTGGTGGCGGCCGCCAGGAAGTGCGGACAACTGCCAAAGCCATAGCAGGCAATCTTATCGGAGCCGTCCACGCTGGGAAACTGGGCCGGGCTGGTGGCCAGGGTGACGGATAGTGGGACGTTCTGCGTGTGCTCACCCTTCACAAATGGGCAGTTGGGGGAATGTCGTTCGTGTTCCGACCTGGGTGGGAGGGCAAGTGAGGTGAAGGAACAGCAAGATCCCGGGGCCAGAGCACCACCTCTCTGGAACAAGCCAGCTCTCGTCCCTCCCACAAAGCTCACCGGTGAACCTAAACTAGCCGACAGGATTAATGTCCCACAGGTGGCGGGGGGGGGGCGGTATACTTACCAGGGCTCGTCGGTGGGCTCCCAGCAGACCAGACACACGCTGCAGGTGAAGCACATGGCCCGGTCGTCACCAGTGGAGGCCGGCTGGTATGAGGGTGGGGGGACATGGACAGAGGGGGGCTGAGATAGGATTCCGCCCTCCCTGGGCACATCACAAGCAGGTGGGGGCTTGGATCGTGACCAGGCTTCATTAATAATGCATTTAACTGTATTACACACTGACAGACAGGAGGACCAAGTTGTATTATTACAGAAACACAGACAGCGCTCCACGTATAAACACAGGCAGATATCAACTAAAAACAGCACATCTAACAGCAGCTGAAAAATAGGGCAACATTCAAGGTGCTGGTTTTAAAAAGGCCCTGTGAGCACTCCCTCTGGAGGGGCAAGGTCTCATCACCGGGCTCTGAGGAGGGGCACACTCCGGTAGGGGACAAAGCCACCATGTAGTGAGGCTGCCAAGCTGGCTAAGGTGTGCAAAGGGACTGCTGGTCAGGCTCTCCCAGCCAGGCACTCCTTCCACATCAGAGGTGATGTTTGCTGGTGCCACGCCAAATTACAAGTCGTGGATAATCCAGACCGTTTCCATGTGAACAGTGCTCGGTCACCTCGCCCTCCTCCTGACAGTTCTCCCTAGTCCCCAGCACTCCTGGGAGCTTCCTTCCATACAAATGCACCATCCTACTTCCCCGTGCAGCTGTGCGGGTTGGCATGCCAACAGCGTGCCGGCCCTGAGAATCCCTGTCATTTCCATGGTTACAATCAGCCGTTCTCTTTGGTCCTAGCAGTATCAAGACTGCCTTTCAGCTGGGGGAGGGTCAGACAGGAGGGACGGGGGGTGGGAGGAGGATCTCCACTTGAAAGGCAACTGTAAAGTTCTGCTGAAGAAGCCAGTAACACAGAGAATGGCAGAGAGGTAGCGGGGAGAGCTTACACTGCCTACCTGGTGGTAAAACCCCGCCTGGGCCATGGGGTCGGGCTGCGCCCACCTGTAGCCAGCATGGGGCCACGATGTAAACGTTTCTCTTCTGTTAGCCTCACTGTACATTAGCGATCTGCAAAGAAAACAGGCAGCAGAGGTCAGCATCTCAGTACAGATGGCCCACCTGGAACACGACCCCCTCGGCAAACCCCGCCTGGAACACGACCCCCTCGGCCCGGCCCACCTGGAACCCGACACCCTCGGCAAACCCCGCCTGGAACCCGACCCCCTCGGCCCGGCCCGCCTGGAACCCGACCCCCTCGGCCCGGCCCGCCTGGAACCCGACCCCCTCGGCCCGGCCCGCCTGGAACCCGACCCCCTCGGCCCGGCCCGCCTGGAACCCGACCCCCTCGGCTCGGCCCGCCTGGAACCTGACCCCCTCAGCAAGGCCCGCCTGGAACCCACCCATTTGGAATCCACCCCACTGGCGTACCTATCTACAGAGCGCCCGGGGCCCACTCCCAGCTCGGGTCGTGCGCTCGGTAAGAGGTAGGAGAGCCTGTCCATGATGGACGAGGCCACAGACAAGGCAGCGACGTTCTGGTTTATCTTCTTCAGCTCATTCACGATGGCACCAGCGACCAGTTTTAGCACATGGTGTGGAAGATGGAAAGTTACCGTTGCCCACTGTGGAGAGAGAAGGGAGGAGGGGATAGAGAACACTTAGCATTGTACAGACTGTCCCCCTATAACAATGTGCTGCACACCTTATGAGGAACAGAAGGTGGACCCCCTCCCCCCCAAAGTCACAGGAAAGTACACTGGCAAAATGACACCAAGCTAAAAGAGCAGGAAGTCGTTTCTGTTCTGCCATGAAGAGCCTGCAGGGTGGCCGCATCCACAAAGATGGACGGATGGTGATCACTGGGAAGTCAAATGCCTGCGGCCTCAGCGTCACTGCAAATATATAAGCAGCACCCAGCATACTTAATGCAAGGTGAGCACTAAAAGGAAGTGGTCAGCTGAACTCAAATAGCCTGATTAGCCCATTTCCTGGACTTACTACATTCTTGCTTGCTACATTCCATACCATTGTACCGGACAGCAGATTCTTAAATGCTGAACAGCAAAGCAGCATACCTCACTCCAGACCAGTGATGACAAATGACCAAGCTTCACTGAAGTGACCCTTACATCAGGGCTCTTTAAAGACATTTCACACGACTCCCCGCAATCGTTGAGCTAGCCCCACTGGCCACCAGCTTAAAGTCGGCATCTGCTCCAGATGGGTCCCAACACGGAACCAGAAAAGCAGCCGAATAATATTGTGCTGTTATCCCTGAAAAAATAGACTGTGAGAAACTGTAGGTCACACGTTTATGGGATGTGGAACAGTGAAAACATCAGGAAGGCATCACTGGTTAAATAACGCCATGACATAGAGGTTGTAGTAGAAACTAAAGAAGACAACTGATAATTCTGATATTTATAAATCTGGGAAGTGGAACAGAATTGAGAAAAAGCTGTTGGGGGTAAAAGCTACATTGGCGGGGGGGGGGGGATGCATTACATGCCAGAAGCTTGCTAGCCTGAAGCAGCAACTGGCAGGATCCTGCAATCCAGAAGTACAAATCAGAGTGTGAGGTGGCTTGGCACTTCCTACCAGGTGACACAGGCTTCCTGGGGACAGCGCTGCTACTCTGGTGTGTTTTACAGCAGCTGTGGTGGTGGAGGAACAAAGGCCTGTGGGGCCGCTGCTACAGGGAGAGCACCATGGCTCTAAGCCCAGGCTGTTAATGCAGCAATGCAGCACCTATGGTAGGTGGAACGTGGGCCACCTCGCCAGACCGGACAGGCTCGTCCAGCAGCATGTCTGTCATACTCCTTGTGGTGCAGGAGGGACGGGTGACAGCTTGGGCGTCACGGGACGTGCCTGCGGCAAAAAACACTCCAAGAATCGCAGTGAACACACCGCACCAAATGGATGCAGAGATTCCCCAGCCTCTCCTACACTCAAGGACACAGCAATGAGAAGACCACCTAATGCCTTAATCTAAACCAAAGCAGACAGCGAGGGTGGGTGATATGGCAAAAATATATTGTATTTTTTTTTCAGACCGGATCACGATCCATGATCTTACCACAATTCTTTTTTATGTTAGTTTTTAAGATTATTAAGTTACTTAACAGTACAATCAAATTCCCCTATTTTAAAAAATACAGACCAGAAAAATAAAACCTAAAAGTAAAGCAGCATACTTTTTTGGAGTGTTTTCTTTTGAGGTGGTGAAAAAAAGGTACATCATGCTGCCATTCGATGTGCAAACCTTTGCAAAATTTGTAATAACTGTTTGTCCCGTGTCGGTTTTGGAAAATCCAAACAAAATCCAATATTACTGATGTTCAGTTCTTTTTAGGGACCAACTCCTCCACATCGTCCATACAGCTACGTTGCCAAATAGGGAATGTGTTGCATGTCGTGCATTACATGTTGAAACGAGGGAGCAAAAGGGAGAGAGGAAAAAATCCAAACCAATAACTTAAAACAAATTTGGCAGACAAAAACTTTAGATATGTGTATGAGCCATACAACTGCAATTGGTAGAACAATACTAACAATCTCTCGGTAAAGGGAGACTGTAGAGACAGGACTGTGTGATATGACCAAATTCTCCTCTCGATACAAATCATCTCATATCCCGATAACAATATATATCATGACTGCACCTCATCTATCATATTTTTTCTACCGATCAGCTGCGGTAGGAATTGGACAAAAATCTGCAAATATAAAGGAGTGATGTCACAAATAGTAACGTGATCCACAAACAGATGGGAAGTGATACACAAATGTGCAAAACCCTTTTTGTGTGTACAAATCACTCTATTTTTGTGGATATAACTTTACACAACACAAATTAAAATATATATACACTTGTGGATAGTGATGCATTTGTGTTTTTTTCTACAGATCAGCTATGGCATACGGCACCCCTAAGAGGTCTGGGAGAGAAAATATTTCTTTATATTTCTTTTCTGCAATAGTTTTGCGTTCCCTCACAATGCTTTTCCATTAATAATAACTGTACTGTGTCCATTTAACCTCACAATACTTCTGCATTACTAATAATCACTGTACTGAGTCCATTTAAAGTACAAAAGATAGAATTAATGGGCTAATAAGTATAAATCCAAACGATGTGGACATGTCCAGTTAAGTGTGCTTTAAACATTAAACTATGGGGGACAATGCACACCATATAACTTTAATTTTTGTGTGTTTCTATACACATTTATTAATAACGGCACTACGTCCATTCACTGTCAGTGACTGCAAACGAGAGCTGGGCTATTGAACTTCAAGTGCACACACAAACATTGAAATATTAATTAAAATTCACCCGTAAAGAAATATGGAAAACCAAGGCATGTTGCTTGCTTTTGTTGAAAGATATTACAGCCAGAAAACTGAATATAAAGCTAACTAAACTGCAGTATCACAGTTACTTTCGGATATACCTCCCTGGTATTATCATTTGATGATTATGTGGGGATAGGCAGATCTATACCGAAATATTCCAGAAAGCAGGTTCGAGTTTAATCCTTAACTGTGACAGTGCAGTAAAATTAGTTCATATGGAGTTTTCCGGGTGTAATATCTTTCAATCTTTGTAATATATTTCAGGTCTTCCAAGTAGGGCTGGGCGATAATCATACCAATATTGCATCACGCATGTTCAATAATCACCAGGGCTTCAGATGACAGCCAAAAGATTTGGCCAGGCATCAGATTTTCGGTGCTATACGAACATTTATTTACACCCACAATTTGTTAAGCAGATTAGTAGTATGGCTAAAATATTAATGAGGCATTGTATGATGCCCAAAAGTCAGTATCATTATAAATACGGCTTATCCTAATGTTTAATAAACGTGTCGGACTTTAAACTACAAAAGTACAGCCACACCACCAACGTCTTTTTACCTTGTTTATCCACAAGATCTCCTCTTTTAAAAGATGTTGTGGCTGCTCTTCTTCACCGCAACTTCAGTGCATATTGCACTGAGGTATACCAAACCATAGTATACCAAAACAGTATTATGTGGTGTGCTCCATTAATCGAATTTAATAAAGTTTATACAGATTACTAACTTTTGGGTATAACAAAATGCATCTCATTAATATCTAAGACATACTATTAATCTACTTACCAAATTATGGGTTAAATAAACGTCCATATAACACCAAAAAGCTGGTGTCCGGCCAAATGCTTTGTCTGTCACCTGAAGCCCTGGTGATTATTGCACATGCGCGATATAATATCGATATGATATTGCCCCAGCTCTACTTCCAAGTATTGTATTTGTTTTTATGGGTACTCTTCACATTCAACAGCCCAGCTGTCTTGCTTAAAGTCGCTAGCGGTGAATAGACACCGTGAAATTATTAATAAATAAGCATAAAAAAAGTAACATGGTGTACATTGTCCCCCATAGTATAATGCTTAAAGCACAATTTACATGACACATCTGTATTATTTAGGGTTACCCATGTCATCACGTTGCGGCAAGTCTATATTGGGAACACAAAACTATTGTGAGTATACATAAAACTATTAAAAAAAAAAAAAAAAAAAAAAAATTCCCACCCAGATCTCCTAAGGCCTCCATAGCAGTACAAACTGGATAAAAATCCAAAAATAAATAGCAGGGAAGTCACAAATGTAACATGGTCCACAAAAAGACAGGAAGTGATCCACAAACGTGCAAAACATGTTTCACGTGTACAAATCACTCCCAATATGATTTTACACAACACAAATTTAAAAATACATATTTGTGGAGAGTTAAATATTTGTGGATCATGGTACATATTTGTGGATTGTCTTCTGTGGGTTACAAATAATAAAGTCCAATAAAAACTTCAATACAAGTGCCACATCCCATGACGTATGTAACCTTGTAAACTGTCATTCAAATGATGAAAAATTGTTGCCGTAAACAGTGTATCTTGGGACACCACGAAGTAAATGAAAGAGCATAATAAGAAACAATAGACATATTTATCACGTCATCCGATACATATCGTCATATCGCACAGCCACAAATCAAATCACACACCCTTAGCAGAGAGAGCCAGCTTTCTGCTGTGAGCCACAAATCTGAATATATCCCAGGTCATGTATCAGACCGAAATGCCGATGAACAACCAGATAAACACTGAGACATGCGTGGATGTAGCAGGCTCATTAACATACCACAGCTACACGCAAAGCAATTTACTTCCTGAAGAAAAACATCTAAAGGAAGCCTCTGGTTTTCAAGTTTATTTGCCAGGAAACACAAATTAATAGAATCAGTATTACAAAATCATAGGTTACGCAGAGTGCTGTAACAGTATGTGCTAAGGAAGCATTCAGTATTCTTGTTACAGCTTGACATTAATCACGTGTGACTTGGTGTTTTGGGGGCTGACTGGCCCCCCAATTGTCCACCACATGCCAAGCCTCTCTTTGCTTCTGCCATGCTGCCCATCAGCACAATCCACTAAAGGAGAACCCAACATTGACTGAAGACAGAAGCTGACACTGATCTGGAAGGTGTGGTCAGAAGTCACGACAGCCCCAGCTCATTCATTCAAGGTGATTTGTGGCAGCCCAGTTAGATTAATAATGCACTACAACCCACACTTGCCAGCAAGGCACAATCCACACATCACTGTTAAAACCAGGCTGATGTAACCGGGAGACCGCTCACCTTGGCCACTTTGTGATTGGCTGCTGTCTCATGTGAGGTATTTTTTAGCCCGTCTTTCAGCTGCGTGATGAATAGGTCATATCCCTCCATGCTGGACACGTCCACCTTCTCCAGGCAGGCTGAGAGGAGCTGCTGGGCCTAGTAGGGAGACACAGATGCAGAAACTGAGTGGCGACTCCCCACAGCACACAGACAACGCGTCACTCTTTATTCCCCGCAGTGGGTTGGCAGTAGTTTTATCACCTTTAAATTTCATTCTTTAGTTTTTGTTTGATCTTCACCAGGTTAAGATAACACCTATCAGGATGGTCAGCCACAAAATTAAGCGTATGGAGAATAAGCTCCACAGGCCAAAAACAGCATGATGTGGAGACCCTGCTGCTGAAACAGCCTCCCCAGAAGCCAAGAAGAGGAGTAGAGCTAGGCAGGAAAAATAGGCAGTCTGTGACATCAAAGTGGGCCAAAGACATGGGGTAGCACACTCAGCTGTTTCTGCACACAGGAGCTGCGTCAAGCCTCTCTGCCACAAGCGGAAGCCAGTCAACAGGCTTAATCAGGCATCCCTCTGTACATCAGCACACACAGAGCTTTTCACTGGGCATCTACATGCCGCTCCACCTCATCTGGCATTAAGTAAATTAATCAGAGCAACTGTATAACCAAGACAAAGCAATTTCCCTTTGGGATTAATAAAGTTCTTTGAATCTTGAATCTTGAATTAACCTCTCATCTCTTACTTCCACGTGGGGCTGGAAAAACAGCAGAAAATTTGGGTTCCCAGCCCCGTGGATGGATCAGAGAAACGGGACAGTGTGAGCTGCAGCTGAACCACACGAGGATGCTAACGGGTGAAAGGCATCCCACTCAGGACAATCATGCTAACAGACAGCTTACGAGCAATCGATGGATCATAGTTCTAGGAACTCTCTTCGTCTGATTAATTAGCAAAGACAGTGTAAAAGGACAGATCAACACAGTATACTAATCAAGGTTTAGCTACAATAATCAAAAGAGATTCAACAAACACAGTTGCAGTACACAGCTGGGAAGCAATAACACAGAGCAGACGCACAGAGCAGACGCACAGAGCAGACGCACAGAGCAGACGCACAGAGCAGACGCACAGAGCACACAGCATAACACTGAGGTGCAGCAGCTTGCCGGAGGCATGTCCCACCTCGGTGACAGGCAGCTCGAGCTGGATTACATCCTCCGGCTTGGTGACGGGAGCCTGCAGGGCCGTGTCCAGCAGTAGGATGCCGTTTAGATCCTTCCGGCAGCCCACTGCGTAGTCATCCACAAACAGTACTTTGTCCACTGCTGGGAAGTACTGACACTTCACGCGGCCTGTTGGCTTCTCTGCAATACACGAGTGGGGAGTCGTCAGGGTGACTGCCAGGAGGAATACACAGCGGTCATGAGGCAACCCCCCTAATGCAGTAAAACCCCATGCAAAACTAGCACAGTTCCTTACTCTAAGATTAAATGCACTTTTACGTCACACCAGGAAAAACGCAGAGTGATTATATCCTCCCAGTACTAATTTTATCTTTGGTATGAATATGGTTGCATAACAATGCCTTATGTATTGACATTTAACAACAAAGGGTACAGTGGCTCAGTGGGTAGAGCTGTTCCCTCACACCTAGAAGGTTGGTGGTTCGAATCCTACCTCCTTGTCTGTTTGCATATTTCTCCCATGTTTTGAGGGTTTTCTTCAGTACCTCCAGTTTACACTCTACAGTCTAAAGACATTGAGTTAACTTGCTTCTCCAAATGATCCATAGTGTCAGACTGTGTGTTTGCGTATGCATGTACGCGCCCTGTGATGGACTGGCATCCTGTCCATAACGTACCCCAGCCTTGTAACCCTGCTGCATGGCACAGTCTCCAGCCCCCCTGACTATATATGCAGGTAGAAAATGAACGGAAAACACTGAATACAGACAGAAATGTTTCAAAACCCCCCCATGAAATTCCCCAATGGAAATTTCAGGTAAAATACTTTTCACTGCTGATAAGCAATCACTAATACAATAATACAATAACAGCAAACACTGCAGGATAGTCAAAAAGCAGCAGCAGACATAGTAGGTGGCGGAATGTTCAAACTGCATGCAAAAGGAAAGGAGAATGACAGGCAGCAGCAGCAGAGAGAACTGGGAGGAGACAGCGCACACCTGTATGTGCTGCCTGGCTCTGTACCGGCTTATTCCCCATCTCAGGATGGGCCATACACTGACATCACTGCAGTAAATAGGCCCCGGTCCAGTTTCACTTTCTCTATTGATGATGTCTCACTGCCCACCTGGTGAAATTTCTCTCAATAAAAAGGGATGTAAGGTAATCAGGCAGCACACAGGGGGCCAAGCCGGCATGTAGGAAGGTGATCGAGACGCCCTCTGCACCCAGCCCTGGCCGATAGCTACTGAAAGTTCAGGTTAAGGATGCTCTGCAGTGCTGCAGACATACAAGCTGGCCATGCATACAAGCCTCATTCTTCACCTTCATCTCAAATATAGAAGCCATGAGTACATAGACACTTTTTGGGTTTCCTGTCACAGTATAGACATGTTCACACTTGCAAAATGGATTATGCACAAAAGGGAGAGGGAACTTAGAGTTTAGAGTACTTCTCTCAACACAGGAATACCCAGCTCCCAGCCCAGTAAGATTACCCATTTTCCATGGTACAGATGAGATATTTGGATGCCAAAGTATCCTCGCAATATTTATGATATGTTGGCAGGAGTTCATAGGTTGAAGACCCAGACAGAACAGCATCAGCGCATATGCCCCAGGTTCACACACCTCTCGCCAATCAGCTCCAATGCTCATCACACTCAGATGGATCACAACTTGGACTCTGCTGCATGAGCAGGAGGCTTAAGCATCGTGCACATGATGTCACTCCCTTTGTTGAATCGGCCATGAACAAAAAAGTAATGAGGAGGGCATGAGCAAAACCAAAATCAGCACGCTTCTTTGGCGCTCCAGCTGTGTTTCTCTGTGCATCTGTGACAAAGCAGAATCTCCAACATGCTGACTAGAGGCCAACCTTTCACTGCAGCCTCCTTTGATTTCAGGTGGAGCTGGACGGTAGCCATAAGCACTTTTCACTCCGTGTCCTTCTACACAGTCACAAGCAGAGCATACAGAAATACCTGAACAGGTCATCCCAGAACAGGACTCTTCAGCTCCTTCAGCCAATTCCATGGTAGTATCGACAACAGTCCCTCCTTCCACAACACAGAGAAAATACACCAATCCAAGTCAGTTTGCCATGCTGCACCCCAAGCACAGCTCTTGTATACCACGTCCAACACCAGATGCCACTGCCAGACATCATTCACCATCCAGTGCACACAAAAACAAACATTCTATTGCACAGTGACTCTCCACTATCTGAATATTTAACATCATCATCCCAACATAATTAGTTTGTCCCAAAAGCCTTCAGGCAACCTTAGCATTGAGGTGGACATTTAGCTTCCTACAAATAACTTGGGGGGTTTCACTTGTCTCACACAAAACATGGCAGCTGCTTCAGAGTAGCCAGCGCAAGTGTCATGGTAAGGGCAATGGCTCAAGCCTCTCATTCGCACATTAATCCCATCACAAGCAGTCGGGAAGAGGGACTCATAATAGGGAGGGTAAGGAAGGCTAACAAATTGGCTGGTTTGTATATAATGTACACAAGACTTGCTTTGACACAATCAGAATGAAACATTTCACAGCATCTACTGTTCTGCATCGCTAAGGTTGAAAATGAAACTAATTCTGCAGTGGACAAAGGAACATGGGAGGTGAAAGCAAAAGACAACTGAACATGGAATGAAGCAGACTGGGGGCAACACTGATAATAGTGACAATGAGCACTGTACAATTCATCCTCAAATAGCAACTAACTACCAAATGCATTTTTACTGTATCAAGATTACAGATTTGCACTTGTTGGCAATGTCAATTATCAGTGTGGGGGGTCCACATGCCTTCATGACAACAGAGGACATGCCAGCAATGCCAAACCCAGACTAGGGAGCTCTTCTTGTCAGTCAGAGAGAAGCATCGCAGACTGGCAGTTGGTACACTAAGCTCTTAAAAAAAAAACACCTCCTCCAGACATCAGCTGAAAGTCAGTCCAGGAGCAGATTCTCGGCACCTAGCTGTTGTCTCACACCTTGCCCGCTCTGCAAAATAACAGTGTCAACAAACACTCTCATGCTTAACAAACATGTGTTTTGATGTCCTTCAAAGAGTGTGGCAGGTCCCTGGCACTCTTTCCCACAGAGGACCACTCCTGACAAATTCACCCAGGCTGCTAAGTCTAAGGTCAAAGTGCAACCTTCAGATTAGATGAGCCACATCCAGAGTCTAAAGCATTTCATCACAGCTTTCACTCCAAGAACTGCTGAGGAAAATGCTGAATAACCGTAAATACTGTACTAATCATATTAATATTTTATGCGTGCCACATAGACGACTATAAATAAATTTAAACGTACTGAACAACTCGATAGAAAAGTGTAGCAATGAGAAGCAGCCACGCACATATCAAAGGCTGTCAAAATGTCACCTTGCTGCTCCAGAACGTAACCATCCCATTAATCGAACTGCAGATATACGGCATCGATCAGCGCAAACACTGTGGCCCTACCAAGTGGGCGGGTTTAATGAATTAATTGTTAATTTAATGAAAGGCATTACTCGAAGCCCATCTGGCTAGCTGGCAGAAATGAAAACGTTCTGTTTCCGGCTTATGCTACAACGATCTGAAGTTATGATATTTAAAATAATCCGATCCTCGTCATGTATTGGTGCCACTTAGACACCACGAGAAGCACACAAAACGACAAAAAACGAGAAGCTGTCATTTGAGGTAAACTGAGATAGGGAAACGTCTAACGAGACATCGATAAAACATGCATCACGAATCGGTGGCATTCATGGGGTGCTGCAGTTTATGGGGTGAAGCCGCAATGACGGGAAAAAAAGCCAGCAATGCCGGATACCCACACACTGACACCTTCAGCTACTTAAGATAAAGACGGAGCCCGTTTTTTTTCCCATGAAACCTTGGAGTCGCAGATTCAGATGCGGTGAAATAGTTACCGCCGAACGGTCTACCCATGGCCCAGGTTCTGGCCGGCAGGCCTCCACGTGACACGTCCAGATAAGCGCAAAAATCCAAGCTTTTCAATCTAAAAATCGAGAACCCCCCCCCTTCCCCGGAACGCTAGGAAGCTCCAGACATCATGAGCAGCCGGTGCCCGGGTCGGCTCTCTGGGCTAAATGCTAACAGGCTGGCCTGACAGGCGGCTAACCGTCACCGCTGTTATCATGACGAAGGTGGCTTCACAGATGTTCTAACGCGCTTAAGCACCTAGTTTGTTCAGACCACTGGTCTCTAACCTCACATTCTGTTTAGGATACAACCCCCTGGCCCCCCATCCAACGACAGGCCTGAGCGGCTTCCACAGTGTTTACCCCCATCCCCGACTGGCCGTCCATTCGCTCACCGTGTAAGGCCGACGCTTGGAGGACGGCCCCTGACGTGCCGTCGATGACTTTGATGCCGCCACGGCTTGTGACGGCTAGGATGGCGTTAAGTGCCGGGTGGTAGGACAGGCTACGCAGGCCCTCCTCGTCGCAGCGCAAGCAGCCGTCCCTCAGCACGACCCAGTCCGAGGAGGCAGACGAGCAGGAGCCCGGCGAGGCCGCGGCCGCCATCTTCCTGTATTTTCTTCCCCCCTTCCCCGCTCTCTCTTTCTCCCCCTCTCTCCTTACGGATCTGTAATTTCTCTCTCAACTGTGTGGTCAAAAAAGACAGAAAGCCGAATCCCGAACTACCGCTGTAGCACAACTGCTCGCTCTCCGTCTGCGGCCGCTGCTCCTCCTCCTGATGCCGCGCTAGTTGCTATTCATCATCGGCACTGGGGAAGCGTAGGACGCCACTCTCCGGGACGGGAACGTTGGTTTTACGGAATTTGCGCAGCACGGCAAATCCCCCCTCCATGCCGCAAGTGGCGCTGTACAGTTCGCGTCAGTATTCAGTGACTGGCGACGCCATTCTTACTGTGTTGACAAAAGAAAGTGTCTCACAGCTGTTCCCGGTAGTTCACCCGACGTGTGTGTGCATGTACATACGACATATTTTTTGTATATAAAGATTACACATATGTCAATATTTATTCATTTTACACATGTGTAGTGTTTATAGTAAAACGAAATTATGTAGTTCAACTTAAAAGTCAACGCTGAATAGCGCAGAAGGCCAACGCTAAGTACCGCAAAGGACTGTTTTTCGTCTCATTCGTTTTGAAAGAAGGTAGCAGACTTGTTAAAATAATTGTAAAACGTATATTCGTATTCCACGTTTAATAAATGATTTTTATTATTCATGTAGTCTGATAGGCGAAATGATTTTGACATTCGTGGACATTTATTGTAATGATCATTAGGTTGTATATACAGAATTAGCCCGAGACCTAACTAACCTTAACTAGGATCACTGATTAATAGATGAATGGATATACAAAATTATGAAGAATGTTTATATAAATTAAAATTATGTATTTAAAGGTGTATTTTATTGATAGTGCCACTACTTTCATAAAACATGATACATAACACCACCCTCTTAAAAAGTTCTGACCTACGTCCTTCTACTCATGTTCTGTTCGGTGCAAAAACGTACGGTAAATCTACAACAAACATAAAAAAGAGAGGAAGGCTCTGTACTTTAGCCGGCATGGTTTCGTTTTTAATGGACTAACGTGAAATATAGCATGGAGATGCATAAAAAATTTAACTGACATCCATATCTCCGAAACAGTTGTTTCTACTCCAGTCCCTTTCTGATAAAAACCGAAACAAAATTTTAGCTGTGGTGCTTCCCAAATCAAGAATTTGTTTAAAAAATACAATTGGCACCAACACCTTCTGAGAACAAAAGATTTTTAAAACTACTGTCCTTTGTAAGACTTACAGGTAAAGAAACAAACAATGTTAACATAATATTGCACTATTGCTCCTGGTGTTAACCAAAAACTGTAGATATATTACAATCAGCAGAAAGGGCCTAAAAAGAAACCAATTAAATAAATCAGTGTTTTTCTTTGAATATAAGAGTCATGGCTACAGTTAAACACACTGGCTTTACAGACACTTAGAGACTTATTGACTGTCTTTTTTCAAAACAGGTGTAAAAAAAAAAAAAAGATCCAGGTTTGTCATTTTCTTATTTTGCAGGTAGGAGTTTCATCCTCTTGCCTGACTCTACAAGCCACCATTCCAATGTCCATTTGAAAAAGTCCAAAGCCTGTTCAATCAGACTCCGGTATAGAGAGACAGGAAGTAGATGTACAAGAGGAATATTGGGTATATGAGGAGAGGTTTCTTTGTTTTGAACTCATCGCCCACAAGCAGTGATGCAGCGCTGTATGCAGCCCAAAATACGCCAAAAAGCTGGGAATGAAAATGAAACATAAAATTATCATCTGTGCATCCTATCCAGGGTTTATCCCTCTTTGTGATGCCTGAGGTTCCACTCCACTCCCTTACCCTCCCCAGTAAAAAATACCCTAAGCAGGATAGCATTTGTAAGATACATAGATGGATTATCCCCTGCCACTGCGAACGGTGACACTGCTGACTAATCTGACATAAAAAGGCAAAGATTCTTCTGCAGCTAATTTAACTCATTAGCAGTGTTGTTAACTACAAGTATCTTCTGACACCTCTGCCTGAACACTGCTGTGGAGTACTTTCATTTCCTCAGACTAAATGGAAACATACTCACCTTTATTACTGTAGAAACAATGTCAAAATTCCCAATAACCAGCAATAAAGGAGCGATGACGATGAGTGGGAGTAAAGAATACCCGATTACTCCCAAAACCTGCCCATATGACACCTGCCAAGAAAACAGTACAAAACATTTAATACTGTATTCCACTTCCAGTGGCTAGTGTTCAACACACACTGTAATCTGTTTCTGTTTAATCTAAAATGACATGTATAGTATGAACATGAGACACACTACTGAAACTTACCTCACCACCCAGAACACGTGCCAGAAGAAAGATTGTCAAAGATCCAAATATCCAAATAGTAATAATCCAAGACACGACCTTTGAAATAACAAAAGGGTTATGTGGAATTGGCCTTTAAATACCAAGATAAGAAGTTGTGCTTACTGTTTCATACAACCCCAATTCCAATTAAGTTGGGATGTTGTGCAAATTGTAAATAAAAACAGAATGCAATTATATGGAAATCTCATAAACCCATATTTTATTCATGACAAAATATAGAAAACACATCAAATGTTTAATCTGAGAAAATGTATCATTTTAAGGAAAAAGATAAGGTAATTTTGAATGTCATGGCAGCAACACGTCTCAAAAAAGTTGGGACAAGGCCATGGTTTATCACTGGGTGGCATCACCTCTTCTGTAGTAAATGTCTGTAGTAAAAGTCTGTAAATGTCTGGGGACTGAGGAGATCAGTTGCTCAAGTTTTGGGAGAGGAATGTTGTCCCATTCTTGTCAGATACAGGATTCTATTTGCTCAACTGTCCTAGGTCTTTTGTGTCGTAATTTTCGTTTTATGATGCGCCAAATGTTCTCAATGACTGAAAGATCTAGACCACTGGCAGGCTAGTTCAGTACCCGGACCCTTCTTCCACGAATCCATTATCTTGTAATTGATGCAGTGTGTGGTTTGGCATTGTCATGTTGGAAAATGGAAGGTCTTCCCTGAAAGAGATGTCGTTTGGATGTTGTATGTTTCTCTAGAACCTGGATATCTTTCAGCATTGATGGTGCCTTCCCAGATATGCAAGCTGCCCATGCCATATGTACTAATGCACCCCCATACATCAGAGATGCTGGCTTTTGAACTAAGCGGCGATAACACGCTGGGTGTTCATTCTCCTCTTTAGTCTGGATGATACGGCATCCCTGGTTTCCAAAAAGAATTTCAAATTTAGATTCGTCTCACCACAGAACAGTTTTTCCACTTAGCCACAGTCCATTTTAAATTAGCTTTGGCTTCTGGATCATGTTGAAATATAGCTTCCTCTTTGAATGAAAGAGTTTTAACTGGCATCTTTGGATGACACGGCAAATTGTGTTCACTGATAACGTTTTCTGGAAATATTCCTGAGCCCATTTAGTGATTTCCATTGCAGAATCATGCCTATTTGTGAGGCAGTGTTGCCTAAGGGTCTGAAGATCATGGGCATCCAGAATACTTGTCCCTTACACACAGAGATTTCTCCAGATTCTCAGAATCTTTTGATTATGTACTGTAGATGATGATATTTTCAACCTCTTTGCAATTTTACACCAAGGAACTTTTTTCCTGAAATTGCTCCACTATTTGTCGATGCAGTATTAGGGGGATTGGTGATCCTTTGTCCATCTTTACTTCTGAAAGACACTGCAACTCTAAGATGCTCTTTTTATACCCAGTCATGTTACTGACCTGTTGCCAATTGACCTAATTATTTGCAAATTGTTCCTCCAGCTGTTGGGTTTTTGTACCATTAACTTTTCCAGCCTCCTATTGCCCCCGTCCCAACTTTTTTGAGAGGTGTTGCTGTCATGAAACTCAAAACGAGCCAATATTTTTCACTAAATAGCAAAATGTCTCACTTTACATGTTTTACATGTTCTGTTGTGAATAAAATATCAGTTTATAAGATTTCTATATCATTGCATTGTGTTTTTATTTACAATTTGCACAACTTCCCAACTTCATTGGAATTGGGGTTGTACTTCTCTGCACACGCGTGACACTCATGCATCCGCACTGCATAGACAGACACAGAAACATTCATACTTCTCCAGTCAAGCCACACACTTCACGTCATAAAAGTCTACACAGACACATCCACATGTACATGCGCGAAGTATGAACCAGCCTTAAGACGTATGGAGTCATCTTGAAGTACATAACAAGGCTGCCCGAGACAAGATAATTGTAATCATCTTAGTGATACTTAACTATGTGTTTGGATCAATTGTCTGGAATACAAGTGTTTTACATAAATATTAAATTCAGATTTCAAGAAAGAATTACAATGAATGACATATTAAAATAAATGCACTTCACATCATTAAATAGCAGCAAACTTAAGTCAATAGAAGTCACCCATCTAGAAGAGCAAAATCTTGGCTGTAATATATGAATGTCAGGATGTTTATTGCACCTCACCCTGAACTGCCCATAGATGGAGATCATGGAGAAGAGAAGCACTACAGCCAGTGGTCCCCAGAAGTCAGGGTTGTCCCGGACCACCTGTCGGTTGAAGCCTAGCGACGGCATGGGCATCAGCACACAGCGGATCTTGTAGTAGATGTCCTTTAGGTCGATGTCCAGCTCCTCCCTACTCACATATTCCATGGTGAGACATGACCATATCAAAACAAAAAGGTATCATTGTTACTTTTCAGGAACATATAAAGTTTGCCAGACATTACAGATACTAATGGTAGTCATGGCAATAATGTGAATTGTGTATCTAGTACGATGTATATAATGTTTATTCGCAATTATATTTTTCAATTGAGAAATAATTATTTACAGGAGGGGTTTGTTATCTTCGGGGTCGTCTTCCTCCACTTCCAGCAGCCAGCCATAGCCCCGCTGCCTGAGAAAAGTGCTGGCATAGGTATCCTTTGTAGCCTCGCTGCCACCCATATTCACTTTGACATCAGGGGCGTCAATTGAACCGCTGAGCTCTACGAGCCAAAGGGATGGAAATTTATGCGGTAGGCCATGCTTGCCTCAATCGCTCCAAAAGTCATCAGCCCTGGAGATCATTCCTTCGAAATTTTCCCCTTTAATCCCACTCGATCAACATGTATTTCATCACAACTACCATTTCAAGTTTACCAGACTACTCATGTCACCATACATTTCTTTTTCAAACAACAGTTCTCAATAATGTTAGCACTTAATTCCCCGATTAGCACGTCTGTAATAATTGACGTAGTATACCTGTAAGAGCCTGTCAATAGCCACACATGGTTTGCCATACACAAACTGCTGTCAACATTCCTGCTGGTGACTATATGCATATACATACTACGTAAATACGGTAAAAAATAAAAATAAAAAAAATGGATACAATCTGACTAGAACATGACAGTCATGGCCCACTGTACCTTCGGCGTCGGTCGAAGAAACGAAGGTAAAATCTCCGTTGGTGGGGGAGAACTGCATTCTTATTTTGCAAGCTACCTTCGCGTCAAAAGCACAGTGACCTTTACATGAATGTCTTTACTCGATAGTTTTAGGTTTATGGAAAAGATAAATAATTAAACAATTAAAATAGCTTATAGATATTTCCTTTTCGTATGCGGAAATTATTCCATTTTGCCCGTGAACTGACGTCTCAGAAGTTCGCCAGTATAAAAACAACCATGGCCGTAGGGAGACCGGAAGCCCAGAGGAAGCTGGGAAAGACGACACGTCACATCCAACGCAACAGCCAAACGCCTACCCTCTAGTGGCTACGCATGCGACTGCTGCATAGAGTCAAAGTATAGCTTACGGAATTCACGGTCCGGTTATAAAGCACACATAATTTTTGGATTGCTCCGACGATCTACACCTGATTTCATGAGGCAGATTGCCCCAGAAAGGGAAGCGGAGACTGTAGAAGATGTTTGGTCTTTTTCAAACTCTGCAGACAAGTTGTATGGGGAAGATCTGAATGCGAGACAATTTGGAGAAAAATTGCACTAAAATTAAAGCAGTGCTGCCCAGTGATATAAAGAGAAGAACAGCGGTACTTACTCAAAAAGTATCTAGCAGATCTTTTTTTTATGTTTTCAGACACATTGTAAGGATGGTATGGAGATCTGGACCTGATCAACTTTTGAGACAAATCACACCAAAACTGAACCAACACAATTTAATGGAAGCAAAGGGAAGGATCGATGACTGCACAAGACTTTTGATCATGACAAGATTTTGGAAATCTGATGTAGCAAATACATTTTTCTTTACAGTGGTATACTGGGGGAACAGCATCACAGCAAAAGACTGAAAGAAATTGACTAAGCTAATCAAAAAGGCCAGCTCCATTCTATAGGTTCCACTTTGGAGACATTCGAGATAGTGGTGGAAAGGAGAATAATCAATAAACTGCTCTCCATTATAGACAATGACAAACATCCCCTGCACAACATGCTGTATACACAGCTGAGCACCTTCAGTGACAGGCTTATCCAACACTTCATGAAATCATTCCTACCAACCACTGTTGCACTGTACAACAATTCACGTCATTGCCTGACAAGTGGAGCTTCGGTCTCTACAAGCTACTTCTCTGTCCTGCACATTACTTGCATAATACTAGTGACTATTTACACATTATTAGGATATTCTTGAATATCTTAGAGTAAATAAAACAATCTCATTTTATTTTAAATTTCCTTTTAAAAAACATGCCTGTTGTATGGTGTTACATGTTGCTGTTGATGCTGCTGTAACATGGGAATTTCCCTCTAAAGCAGGGGTCTCAAACTCCGGTCCTGGAGGGCCGGAGCCCTGTGTAGCTTAATTCTTTCCCCCTTCCACCACAAATGATCCAGCTCAAGAGCTGTGTGGTAATTAGCACAAAGAGTTGAATCAGGTGTGTTAAATGAGGGTGAACCAAAAACTGTGTAGGGCTATGGCCCTCCAGGACTGGAGTTTGAGACCCCTGCTGTAAAGGATTAGTAAAGTCCTCTTTCTCTAATTCTTCACTTTTCACATATCCCATCTCACTCTCATATGAGTGGGACTATAGAGGTGACAGCAAAGCTTGGGGTAAAAAGCAGAAGGTCAGCCATATACCAATTAGCAATTTTCAGGACCACAAGCTTCATCCACATACTAACCAGACCTAACCCTGTTTTGCTTCTAAGTGTCGTCATTATGTTTTTTGAAATGCAACTTCCACTTTCTAAATTCTATACTTATAAAAATAATTTAATGCAATAATAGTAAAAGCATATATCCATCCACCCATCCATCCATGCACCTTCTGATTCATTTGTCTAATACAGTAAAATGATGTATGCCACTTAAGTGCAGTTTTAAACTGAGAGCTTAAGTTTGCGGATACTTCAAACAATGTTATTTGGGAGTCTAGTGTCGTCATGTATTACATTTGTTTACCTGAATAACTCTGATTTGCGGTCGATGTGCTGATGCTTACACTAACGTACAGGTTTAATTTCACAGCATGGCAGTGTATGCGTACGCACAACAGGAATTGAATAACCGGAAGCTGTTGCCTGGTTGAGCACAACCAACTGACCAATCGCAGTCGGTCTGACGCGACCGTGAGTTTTGCCGCTGAAGTTGAACGCGGGAAAGAGGTCTCGACTGGGATCAAGAGTAAAGTGAGTACAATAATCTATATTTATTCGTCGGTTTCGTGGGATATAATTAGTTCCGTTTAATGAAAATATTTTACGCTGTATATAATGCATTGACATAACTGTTCTACGTACATATTGCATGTTGTGTTACAACCTATCTGTGCGGCGATTGTGACTTGAGTGCTGTGGGTGTTTTCTCCTACTTGTAAAATTTCGCCTTAGTGTTCCTAAACATGTAACGGCCGCTGCGTCCAACGGCGGATTTAAAAGAAGGAATCGCAGTTCTGAGCTACGCGGTGCACTTTCGGTGCTCGGCTAGAAGATGCCGTTGGATGCTAATATTCTGTGTGTTTACGTATATCCCTATGCTGTGCGTATTGTTATATAAAATAAACGCAATTTCCCGTTTAACTGTCTCTTTTATATTCCAAATGCATTGTCTCCACCGACTTTTATACAGCTTGTCGTTCCCAGTTTTAAGTGTATCCAAGCACCCAATGTGGTGTTCTCCGGAGGTGGGTTACGTCCTTGGTGTTTTCATTACTCTTCGTTACAGGTATTTTTTTAACAGATTACCTCTTGCTATGTGTTTAGTCAATTAATGTGTATTTTTCTGTAAACCTGCACTTTTAGGCCTTGGCGGTAATAGTTACTTTATGATGGGGATTTCGGGGCTACTACCGTTCATCAAGGATGCCTCAGAGGCCATCAGCGTGAGAAAGTACAAAGGCCAGACTGTGGCAGTGGACACATACTGTTGGCTCCACAAGGGGGCTTTCTCCTGCGCTGATAAGCTGGCCAAGGGGGAACCTACTGACCGGTATGTTAAAAGGCATGAAGTCCCTGTGTTCTTTATTGAAAACTTGATATATGCTAAAATGTGTACATTACAGTGAACTGTTTGTGCAAATTTGCTTCTTTCCTCAATCACTAAAGATATGTGACCTATTGTATGAAATACGTTGATATGTTGCTGACCTTCGGAGTGAAGCCTATTTTGGTGTTCGATGGCTGCAATCTGCCTTCAAAGGAGGAAGTGGAAAAGTCGCGCCGGGAGTAAGTACAGTACACGTGTCATCCACTATGAGAGCTGATGGATAAGCCGATGGAAGGCCGGCCATGTGACTGCCACACTTTTATTTATTTATTTTTTAACCTTGCTTTAGGCATCGACAGGCCAACCTGCAGAAAGGAAAGCAGTTGCTGCGTGAGGGACGTTTGACAGAAGCAGCAGAATGTTTCACCCGCTGCATCGCCATCACCCACGACATGGCCCGTGATGTCATCAAGGCAAGAAGGCTGCACCCCAGGCACAACTGTGGGGCCAGAATTTCCTAAAACACCACTAAGCATGGGAATGCTGACTGAAACACTGCAATTTAGAATATTGACTTAAATTCAAAATATGTGCTTCGGTGGGTTAGGATGCTTGTGCCTGTGATCAGGTTGCCAGTTCAAATCCTAGGCTCAGCAGAGTGATGTTACTGCTGTGCCCCTGAGCAAAACGCATTACCCCCAATTGGCCCTGCTTTCTCAAAAATGTATGTCACTGGATCAAAGCATCTGCGAAATTAAAAAAAAAAAAAAAAAAAAAACATGCAGTGTAAAGCTCTTTGTGCCATACCACATCTGACCACAAGATGGCACACAAACCATGGAATTTGCATCTAAGAGCTCAGAAATATCACTAGGTTGGCACTCAATCCAGGGTTGTCCCCTGCCTTGTACACATAGACTCCCAACACCCCATGACCCTGAATAGGACAAGCGGTTTCAGAAGATGGATTTTCCAATGAGAATTGCGAAACAAACTTACTTTGCTGTTTACCAAAACTTCTATTTTTCTGCCCCCTCTTCTTGTCAAATGGTATAATGCACTCATGTCATTTGTTGATACAGTTTATTGAGGAAAAACAGAATGTTTGTAGTGGGTTTCCCATCTAGTGGAAACCTGGCAGAATCTGTGTCAAATAAGAATGAGATTGTCTTGCAACCCTAAAGCCAAGAGATAAATGAGTGTCCTAGAACTAAAATGAAATCTTTGGTCTTCACTTTGCTGCCTTCAGGCCGCCAGGGCCCGGGATGTGGACTGTGTGGTGGCGCCCTATGAGGCAGATGCCCAGCTGGCCTTCCTGAACAAGGCTGGAATTGCCCAAGCTGTCATCACAGAGGACTCGGACTTGCTGGCTTTTGGTTGTAAAAATGTGCGAAGGCATGATGAACATCTGCTGTTTATAGTTGTTGCCGTTTGTGTGTGTTACTTGACTTTGTGCTGTGTTTAACTGTCACGCAGGTGATTGTGAAGATGGACAAGAACGGAAATGGGCTGGAGATCGACCAGAAGAATCTGGGTCGGTGCCCGTCTCTAGGGGACATGTTTACGGAGGAGAAGTTCCGCTACATGTGTATCCTCTCAGGCTGTGACTATCTGCCCTCAATCTATGGGATTGGTCTGAGCAAGGCCTGCAAGCTGATCAAGATGGCCAGAAACCCTGACATCCTGAAGGTGACTTGTGGCCCTCTGCTTGAATCCATTACAAGGATACAAGCAGCTCATCTGCATCACTGATTTCCTTTTGGGTTAGAAAGAAAGATGTTCATATGACACTGGGAGAGCACAGTTTTTCCACCTTCTGATGCTGTGCATGCCTCTCTCACCTAGGTGATCAGGAAGATGGGCCAGTACCTGAAGATGGACATCAGGGTGCCAGATGAGTATGTTGAGGGTTTTGTCAAGGCCAACAACACCTTCCTCTACCAGCTAGTCTTTGACCCCCGCAGCCGGAAGGTGGTGCCTCTCAATCCATACCCGGACAACATCGACCCTGCTTCCCTGAGCTACGCTGGGCGGTATCCTTTTTCCTCGCTGATGTCACAGCTCCTTCAAGCCAGGAGTCAGTGTTGGTCACTGTGTGTGCTTTTCTTTGGTTGTAAGGAAGCAAAGCCTCCTTAATTCATAACTTCAGCAACATAGGAGATGAGAAGGGCCTGCAGCTGGCTCTGGGAAACCTGGATCTTTTCACCATGGAGGTTATTGATGACTTCAACCCCAACGCAATGCAGGTATGACCCATCTTCACTCATGTGGCTTGGTGGCCCAAAAAAGAAAGACATGGCACTATTCATACAGAATTGTTACAACCCTGAGTCCTATTTTTAATTTTTTTTTTTACAGTGGCGCCAGATAAACTTATCTACTTTTGGAGATTCTTAAGGGTGTATTCTAAATGCCAGTGACATAACTTTGTAATGATTGTCGTAGGCTGCTGTATTGAACATCTGGCCACTTCTCATTCAGCATTCATCTTCCTTCAGGAGCTCTGCAAGAGTTCTGATGTTTATGGACAGTCAGGGCCCACCTGACCACATCCTGTTCCCTGTCCCGTAGACGGTCAAGCCCCGCAGCCACGGCTGGGATGCCAGCAAGGTGAGGAGCCCCAGCATCTGGAGCAAAGGCTACACCCCCAAGAGTCCCCTGTCCTCCCAGACCCTTGTCCTCAACCCGTCAGAGAAGTCGTCCACTAAGGGGAGGCCTCCAGCCAAGGAGCTGCAGGCCAAGAGACCCAGAGCAGGTAGGAGCAAAAGGAATCCAATGTGCAATGCTGCTTGTGTGTTGCGTAAATGCAGTTTAATGACACTTCATGTCTAGCATCAGCGTTTAAATGCCAAGTTGCTGTTAGACTCCTTGAAATGCTCTGGCCTTCAGTTCTTCTCTTAAGTTAATGTCTATTGGATCTTCCACACTCCTGAAGCAGTCAAGATTTCGTTTTTTTACATGTCCAGTTGTGTGAGGTGTGAATGGATTAATGTAGTGTAGCGCTTTTGGTCTTAGTTAAGATTAAATTTCAATAACCCAATGAAGAGAAATTTTTAGTTACAGCAGCAAGTTATAAACAGGATCAGACAATACACACAACATTAGAACACAATATGAAGGGACGTATGTATGTATGTGTGTGTGGATATATATATACACACACACAGTGGTACCTCGGTTCTCGAACTTAATCCGTTCCGGACTCCGTGTCGAATCCTAAAAAGTTTGAGTTCTGATCGAATTTTTCCCATAAGAAATAATGGAAAACCAATTAATTGGTTCCCGGCCCCTCAAAATTACACCTAAATATGTTTTTTTTTTTTTTTTTTTTTTTAGCATTTAAACACAAAATGAACAGGATAAAACAAGAAGAGCATTTTTTTTCTTAATGGTTTTCAAAACGATAAAGATCTTATCCCAACATTACCCCTGTGCTGCCCCAATCGTCCGCTCCTTCCATGTCCCACGCTCCCTCGTTAACCTCGTGTGGGATCCTCATGTGATCAGCTGTTTCTGGTTGTTGTCATTAGTCCTCTGTATTAAGTCCGCGTTTCAGTTTATTTCCCCAGTCCGGTCATTGGGTGTGTTCGACTTGCTTTCAGCGCTAGCTTAAAGCAACGCATTCTGATCCTGACACAATGCATTACGGTTAGATGCATTGCGACCTCTCACCCGGCTGCACAAACTGGAACCGCCTCCGTAACAACACACCTTTGCCCTTATTGTCTGAAGAGTTTAGTTACACGCATGACGTTTGTATCCCAGGCAGTTCCGATATTCTCCCGAATATCACATAAAGTAGTGAGAACTGGTTTTCAGTTAATTTACCTGGTAAAATAAGGTTTAAATAAATGACATAAATGCTCTAATAGTACACGTAAGTTAGTGGTTTATTTATTGTAAATTACTGTAATGTTGCGCTGCTTTATTTGGTTAATCGTTCAGTCTGTGAAGTAGGCATTCAAGTAAGAATTGCATTGTAGTCTGTACATGACAATAAAAACTTTGAATCCGGTCCATTGTTTATTTTTATTATTACTCTGTATTCGTTAATTTGTTCGTGAATAGCAAACTTTTAGGTTGTAACATTTGTACAACTATTACGTAACTTTTTGTTGAGCAATGGCTAACAAAATTATATAAAGTACAGTGTATTACCTGATACAGTATATTCGATAAAATAGCATTATCACTAACAAGCGCTGCTACTACACCAAATGCGAGGCTGACACTGAAGCCTTACCTTTTGTTTCCGCTAAGAGACTCATATCCTGGCGCATACAATTTATATTAGATTATCGTTCATGGTTCGACTTCTGATATTCAGATCGAGTTGTAGGTCAAACTGGTTTGTTCGACTTTCAAGAAATTCGAGTTCTAGTGAGTTCGATAACCGAGGAACCACTGTGTGTGTGTATATGTGTGTACATATATATATTAGTGCTGTCAAACGATAACATTTTTTAATCAGATTAATCACAGGGTTGCTGTGGATTAATTTCGATTAATCACGATTAAATATTCATTTTTAAACTATATTAATCACATTTACTTTTGCATGAGCAAACAGACTCAAGAATAAAGGGAATATATATGCACTTAACATGTTTATTGAACGTCTTGAACATGAGTCGGATGCATTCCATCTGCAACAGAAGTGCAATACCATGGACCTCATTTACCAAGGTACCTCAGTTTTTAAATGGTCTTTATCTTCGTTCGCTTACAATTAGCACGAACTACCGTAAATCTGACAAATAATCCAACTAATCATGAAGTCCAATTCTAGCCTGGTTAATTGCCATTATTAGCAATATCAGTTAACACATCACGTGCGGTGCTTTACATATAAAACTCCATAGCAACACATCCACAGTAAGTTGGACGGTATAGCATGTGCGACCGATTTAATGAGCCACAAATGAGAAGTAGTGCATAAACAGTATAAAACTACAACTTTCCCTTCTGTTGATAAAGGGCGCAGCCATCTTGGATTCTGAACTCGGGATCCTCTGTGCTGCTCCGAGATATTTCTCGGATCTCCGAGAAACGAGAGCGCATGTCGTCACTTCCGGCTTCAAAACTCCGGAATCCGACTCGGAATACGTATTCTGAGGGCAAATGGAACGCACTAAAACTGCCCGAAATGGGTTGACGGAGACATTTCAGGGATTTTTAATCATTCTGTGCTGCAGATGGGTTAATTGCGTTAATTTTAATCAGATTAATCATGATGATGGATTAATCCGTGTTAACCCATTAATTTTGACAGCCCTAGTATATGTGTGTATGTGTTTATGTGTGTATGTATGTGTTTATGTGTGTATAATATAAATAAATAAAGTCAGTGTGAGGAGACATGGCAATGGCACATAAATCAAACATAAATAAACAACAATAATTCAGTTTATTTTTATATAGTGTCTTTCACAACTGAGTTGCCCCAAGTTGCTTTACATGGATGTATTGTAATGCAATACTGCATCATTTATACAGAATAATTCAAAAACAGGGAAAGATAAAGATAATGAAAGAAAGAAACCCAGATGACAATGGGGGGAGAGGAACCAAAAACTGACAAGTAGGGAGAAAAAAAAAAAACCTTGGGGGGCTCCAAGGTCAACTATAATAGCTCCTGTTTTTGTGGGTTGAGGTTGGGGTTCTTTTGCATGCTTTTCATAATGCCTTTTCTGATACTGGGGCAGAGTCTGCCATTTCTGAGGAGGACTTGCTGCTACAATATTCCTGCCCCAGTCCGAAGGTTCTGAGACGGGCTAAAGCCCAGGCCCAGCCCACTGTTGGCACCCCCCAGCCAAGTCTCCACCGTAATCGCTTTTCCACACTGCTGCAGAGGAGAAATCAGGAGGACGATTTTGGGGATGAGGGAACCTGTAGCAGGTAATGCTACTTTTCCTGGGCCGGTGCTGCACTAACCTTTTACTCTGTCCTCCTTATCAGCTGCCCACTTCATCTCATGGAGCATTTAACATCTGTTATTTCAAAGACGGTCTGGTCTTTTTAAGGGGGAGTACAGCAGATGTAGCTACCACTTGATGAGATGTTATTAGATCTCAGTATCTATTGTTATTAGTTTGTACAGAATTTCATTGCATTGCTTTTAGTTCCCGCTCTAGGAAAAGTGAGGCACATTCATAGTAGACATTTTGTACTCGCATTCTGACCTACAGGTTCTTCGGCTCTAGCACTTTCACAGACATCCCACATCCTGTTGACGGGGCCCTGGTAGCTTCTCAGTGCACCCACGATGGCCAGAATGAAGGCCAGAGGGTAACCTGTGAGGAGTCTCAGGTTACAGGAGCTGAAGAGGACTCATCGGACCTGCTTAGCTCCACACCTCCCAAGAGGGGTCATTCTGGGGCAGTTGTATTCAACCAGATCCGGCTCTCCCCGCATAAACCCCAGGAAGTGTCTCACAAGTGCCGATTTTCACCACTTCAGAAGTTCCAGCACAGTAAAGAGAATTTATCTTGGGCTTCCCAGACACAGAGAACCCCCACTTTGCTTCCTCAGCAATTAAAGCAGGATGGTGAGAAGGCCGCAGACTCTCAACTCGCCTTCAGCAGCACTTATTTCTCCCAGTCAAGCTGGCTCGGCGTTGAAAGGAAGCAGAGCCCCATGCAGGTATGGCATGAGCACAATCCGTAGAGGAACTGCATGCTCCATAGTGGGCCTACCCCCCCACCCCCCAAATACACTAGTGCGACTGTTGCTCAGATTTTCATTAGGGAGAGGCTCAGCTTCTGATGGAGCTTAGCAGTTTCTGTAACTTGGTTTTTTGCCTTTTTCATAGGACCTCAACGCAAGTGAAGACTCCAGTGACACCGATGAGAAAAGACCCTTAGCCAATGGAGCAAAGGTCTGTTATTCTTCAGGACAACACTTCTAGGTCTTATGTTAGAAGGAACGTGTGCACCTTTGGAGAAATGTTTTTACATGATTGAGAGGAGATGCTGCATCTCTATTAGGCTCATTGTCGCCTTCTGTGTGTGTCTAGGTGTCAGGGCTGTCACGGGTCAGGAACACCAACATGGGATTTGCAGTGAAGATATGCCCCTTGGCACCTGCCCGGGTCAGCGGCCTACGCAAGAGGCCAGATGCCAAAAGTAGCGGCAACAAGAATGTGATGGAACTTCAGCCTACCATTAGCAGCTTGTGGAAGAACTTCAGCTACAGAAAGTAAGTGCCCCACTGGTGTCACACATTGGCACAAACCCTAAGGTGGTACGAACCCAGCAGCTAGAGAGTCATAAATGCATGGGAACATTAGCACTAGGCCTGTGTATCAGCAAGAATCTGGCAACACGATGTGTATCATGATACAGGGGTTACCATTTAATACATTGCAATGCTGTAAGCAAGACATTTTTTTATTTAATCAAATTTTCAACTATCATAGTATAAAGAGGAGTTTGCACGCTCTCCCCGTGTTCACGTGGGTTTACGCCGGGGACTCCAGTTTCCTCCCACAGTCCAAAAGTGTGCAAGGAAGGCTGATTGACATGTCTAAATTGGCCCTGTAGATGTGTGAGAGTGCCCTGTGGTGTGTTGGTGCCCGTCCAGGGTTGGTTCCTGCCTGTGCCCATTGTTCCCAGGATAGGCTCCAGGCCCCCAGCAACCCCAGTGGGGATTAAGTGGTCATGATAATGGATGGATAGTAGACATCATGATATGCATAAAATCAGAGTAAATAAGTTTATTTTTTTGCAATCAGAACAGTGGGATTTACATTTTTATTACAGACCCTGTAACCAGGGGGCGCTGTAAAGGGGGGGTAAACGATGACGATTCTCGGGGCCCATGACTGAGAGGGGGCCCAGAGAAGCCCCCAATAAAATTGTGGTGCTGATAGAATAATTTTAAGTTAATAATTTTTACTATTTGCTGTTTCCTGGTGTCAAAAAATGTGTTTGTTTAGGACACACAAACGTCCGTGAGCCCCTCTCCCCCTCTCGATTATCATAAAATGGTTCAGTCCGCCCAAATTGTATCCAGGCAACAGCTTGACTTCACTTATAGCGCCGGCAGAAGTGAAAATGCCTCAAAAATCTGGAAGCCAAAAACGGAAAGAGAAAAAATAAGACAAGTGAAAGACGCAAAGGGTCGACAGTATGTTACCCAATATTTCAGAAGAAAAGGTGGGTTTGTAAGTAGGACTAAATTGTTAGTGGACCGCCTGTGTGACAATGATCGTAGCCTACGGTTTAAATATTTATTTACACAAATATTTAAACTAGTTTTAATGAAAATTCATGTAGTTTTAGGAAAAGTCAGGGAGCAGCAAGGCTTTGTGATTTATTTAGACAAAGTTATTGAATATGCAAATTTCAAAACGGTCAAAATGACGCCTTGTTCGTTCTAGTGTTAAAGATAATTACCCTAAGTTTAAATGTTGCGGTTAAAATGACTGCTGGTGGCCGTTCTAGTGTTAAAAGTGCATGATAAGGGAACTCAATTTTCTCCCCATGTTAGATCAAGAAAACGCTGGAAAAAATAACAATACACAGTTTTAGTTAAACGTTCAATGCAGTCAAACGCACTTTGTGAAAATCATGCCTCATTCCAAACAGAGTCAAATGAACCAGCAGCAGCAACTGGTCCGGCTGTCTCCCAACCCCTAACTTCAGCATCCCCTGAATCAGCCCCTGCGCTCCCACATGAAGAAGAAGACAAATTACGGGTGTGGACATGGAATGGAGTTCAATTGTCTGATTGACTTAAATATATGAGAATGATAGTCAAAATACCATAAAAGCGCATGATTTTATGTAAATTAATATGAAAAAAGTCTCAGCTGTGTTGGGGGCCCTGTCAAGATTCTTTTCATGGGGCCCAAAATCCTTAGCAGCGCCCCTGCCTGTAACATTCAACATCATAGTACTATTTTTGTGCAGTCTGAGCAAAGTAATTAAGATTTGCCTATATCAGTAAAATTAAATAAAACAATCAAGTAAATAAGTAAATAAATTCTTGAAGGATTCTTTAGGTAAACAAAGACAGTATGGCTCTTGTCAATCTCCATAGTGCCTTCTTTATTGTGGAAACCAAAATGAACCTATACTTCAGCTCTGTATACCTTGGGAGCCGGTCTAACTCTTTCAGTTTCAGCCATTGGTGGTAACGTTGCTAGTCAGCTAGGTTTGTTATTGTTGTCATGAGTGTTGCACCTTTACCTTACTTCGTGACTGTTTACATTGTTATGTTTGGGTGAAAGAGTCAAATGGCTGAAGATGTATTACGACACTGCTATCTAGCAGTAAGGAGATATAACAAAACACAAAATGAGCCAGTCTGCCATGAACTTTGCATGGAAACTATTAAAAATTAATATAGTTCTCTTCAATACAGAATTGATACAGTATCACAAAACATCATGATACTTAAGTGTATTATATTTTGTTACACTCCTAGTTAGTACTGGCCTAGACTAGTAGTGTTCTTAAAGTGAGTTAAAAGCCACCTGTTTTCCTTTGACATGATGAGAGTATGACATGAATGCTTAAACATAAGGGAGGGACTCAGTTTTTGGTGGAGCTTTGCAGATTGTCACTGGAAATTGCTTATCTAAGAATGCGGAGGTACTGAAATTAGTCAGTATGCATGTTTCTCATTCAGCACTGCATCTGTCTTTGTGCACTGCAGAGATATTTCCAAGTGCAATACACGGGGAGCCCTGTCTCCAGTGAGGAACAGCATGGCAGTGCTCCCTCCAGAATCCATTTAGTACTCAACGAAGGAACGTCAATTCAGAAGAAGATTTTAGCAGAAACTGATGTTGCTTTGCCAGTCGTTCAGTGGGAGATCCAATGTCATACACATACCATGTATGTTTTTGTTGGGCTTTTATTTTGAATAAATTCTGTTAAAGTGTTTGTGTTTTGTCTGAGGCCCAAGTACTAATCATGTTCAAAGAAATTTCCCATAGTTCTCTGCTCCTAAATTTCTCTTACTTCTCAATCTCTGGCATTCGTCCTGCTGACACTGAGCCTCTATGATGTCTTCATGATAAATGACAGTCAACGATGGCAAGTGGGGGTTCATTCCAATAGTAAAAGATTCCCTTGAGGAAACGGTACTGCAAGTGCAGCAGGTGAGCGCGTTGACCAGATCACTTTGGTCACTCACACAGTATTCTCTGATGCACTTGGTTTTACCTTGAGCTCAAGTCAAGATAGTGTAATGATGCAGTTTAATGTACTATATCTGGTTCTGAAACATTTTAGACCAAATGACACTAAATACAACCACAAAAAATCACAGTAAGAAATTACCATGGTCTTTTCACATACCACCTAGGGATGCTCTGAAAACCACTGGTGGTACGTGAACCACGATACTATATCCATAGTAATAGTGAGGTTAAGACTGCAGGCTTTATGGGCCCGATAAATTGTTTTTAATTAAATAAAATCATGGTACTGATCTTGAAATATCTGGAAGGAGGCAGTGATTTGTCTGCTTGCCATTTTAGAGAAAACACTGACGATGTACTGTTAATGGCGTCTATCAAGGATAGTTAGTGTTCCTTGGCGTGAACCATATGAAGCCGCAATAGTCTGTGCAAGATTTTAGGATGTACATCTCTGGAATGCTGGAATATGCTGGTACTTCAACTGGGGAAAAAACACAGGTGTTTCTTTCTTGCTCAAATGCAATCTCTTGCATTTCTTTACCACTGTCGTTGCAGGCTGATAACGCCTCCAGAAGAATCGAAATGTTGCCAATTTAATAATGTTGCTACAGAAAGTTTGATTGATGCTTCTCAAAGGGACTTGAACCGGTTTTGAGCTGGAATGACGTCGTGTGGCAATCTGCGGGATGTACTGGAACACCCTTTCGTCCAGAATGGTGCTACAAGCCTAACCCTCCACCACTACAAAGAGCACACCTAGTAAATACGCACACCTACAACAAAACCAGTGTCCCTGCAGATAAAAAAAAAAAAAAAGTTTCAAAAGGGAAAAAAAATCACTTTATTTCTCACCTGTGTAACATGAAATTGAATCTTTGTTGCAAGCCATTCATTTACTGGTCCTGCAGCTCTTGCAAGATGTGCTGACAAGAAGAAGAAATGTATGGAGATTGCGGGTCCTTTAAGTTTCTGCACAGGTGTCTGTGGAATTAAGGCGAGTGATATTACCCCACAGTGACTCAACCTTACCAAGAGCCAAATGTTGCCATAGAGCCAACCTGCGATGTGATATTTCTCTGAAAAGATCCACAAACTTACATGTACTGCCTTAGATTTAGCCTTTTTACCTCTAGACATTTGAGCCTTTATTCTGATCTGAACCAAATCAAGTAATTAAAATCCATCTTTATATCATGCAGTTTACCTATGCTGTTGTTTACTGAGGATTACATGCGGACTTGCTCTGAGATGAGCCGCTCCCCTTGTCCAGTCAGGTGAGCATTTTAGTTCAGTGAATCATCTGCGTCCAGAAAAACTTTACCACAGTAATGCTGCTTTCCGGACACCCTTGACAGGAATGAAAGGCTGTTATTCAGATGAAAAAATACAGGTACGTTCTCTGTTGTTAAAAAAAAAGGCTTCCTCATTAACCGGTTGTTTCAGTGTTTTCAATGAACAAAACTGCAAATGCATTTCTATCATCACACATTCCTTCCACCACTTTGCACATCTTTCCAGCCTGAAAGGAGCCTCCTCTTCTCCTATAGCTCCTGACAGCTGCTCCTGTCCAGATTGGCAGCTACTTGCATACACATGGTATCTGGTGCATCCCTGGCAAGCCCCAATATTGCCTAACCTATGATTTAACACAAAAAAAAAAAATTCAAGTGCTGCCTTTCACATGCACTTCAGTTACCAATACTGGCATCAAAAACTAACGATGTTACCACCTTTCACAGCTTGTGTTTAGTTTGTTCAATGTTTGTTACCCAATACCAGTTCACATGGCATTTTCACCAAATGATATTTTCTTTCACCTAATGATTAAATACAGTTATCAGGGGCAGCATGTGGCTCAGTGGACTAAGCTTCTGTGCCTGTACTCAGAAGGTTGCGCATTTAAGCCCAGCCTCAGCATGCCTGCAGGTCCTTGAGCAAGGCCCTTAACCTCCTCAAGCTTCCTAGGCACTGCAACAGGTGGCTGCCCTTTGCAGCCAGCTTGTTCTCACCTACAGAGAGCAAGCTGGGGAACAAATAAAGAGAATTTCCCCACAGGGATCAATAAGTATAATGGCTGCAGCTTGACTAAGATAGTTGAAGAATATTGTTACAAGGCCCTTCCCTGGAATCACTGTCTTTCAACATCTGGTCATAACTCAGTCCACACCCATCAAACGTAGTATCAATCAACTTACATACCGCAGAGATGCAGCATAGCCTAGGAGCTATTGTCAGCTTACCAGAACACCTGAGAAGAGAACTTCATATATGCATTTTCACTCCAAGTTTTTGCTGAAGAATGCTTGAGCCTGGGACATGCAAAGCTTATTAATAGATTGGTGCTTTCATTAATGTTGACAGCCATATTTGGCTCCCAGTGCAAAACATATTTCAACTCATTTGACATATACAGTAACTGATGATAAGTCAGTATAAACCATTCAGGTATGTCCAAGTGCAATTCTAGGATTTGAGCGAAAATTTGTTGAGTGGGGTGAGGGTCCTTAATAATAAGATATATATAAAATATGTATAACAACGCTGGACAAACCATGAAATAGATGTAGAAAAATATTTTTTTCAGGAGGGCTGCGACAAAAAATACACTGCTCAAAAAAATTAAAGGAACACTTTTTAATCAGAGCATAGCATCGAGTCAATTTAACTTCTGGGATATTGATTTAGTCCGTTAAGTAACAGAGGGGGTTGTTAATCAGTTTCAGCTGCTTTGGTGTTAAAGAAATTAACAACCGGTGCACTAGAGGGGCAACAATGAGACAATCCCCAAAACAGGAATGGTTTAACAGGTGGAGGCCACTGACATTTTTCCCCTTCTCATCTTTTCTGACAGTTTTTTTCACTAATCTTGCATTTGGCTACAGTCAGTGTCACTACTGGTAGCATGAGGTGATACCTGGACCCTACAGAGGTTGCACAGGTAGTCCAACTCCTCCAGGATGGTGCATCAATATCAGAAGGTTTACTGTGTCTCCCAGCCCAGTCTCAGGGCCATGGAGAACATTCCAGGAGATAGGCAGTTACTCTAGGAGAGATGGACAGGGCCGTAGAAGGTCCTTAACTCATAAGTAGGACCAGTATCTGCTTCTTTGTGCAAGGAGGAACAGGAGGGGCTCTGCCAGAGCCCTACAGAATGACCTCCAGCAGGCCACTGGTGTGCATGTGTCTGAGCAAACAATCAGAAACAGACTTCATGAGGGTGGCCTGAGGGCCCGACGTCGTCTAGCGGGCCCTGTGGTCACTGCCCAGGACCGTGGAGTTCGATGGGAATTTGCCACAGAATACCAGAATTGGCAGGTCCGTCACTGGCACCCTGTGCTTTTCACAGATGAGAGCAGGTTCACCCTGAGCACATATGACAGAAGTGAAAGGGTCTGGAGAAGCTGCGGAGAACATTATGCTGCCTGTGACATTGTTCAGCAAGACCATTTTGGTGGTGGGTCAGTGATGGTCTGGGGTGGCATATCCATGGAGGGACACAGAGCTCTACAGGCTAGACAACGACACCTTGACTGCCATTAGGTATCAGGATGAAATCCTTGGACCCATTGTCAGACCCTACGCTGGTGCAGTGGGTCCTGGGTTCCTCCTGGTGCATGACAATGCCCGGCCTCATGTGGCGTGAGTATGCAGGCAGTTCCTGGAGGATGAAGGAATGGATACCGTTGACTGGCCCCCATGCTCGCCTGACCTAAATCCAATGGAACACCTCTGGGACATCATGTTTCAGTCCATCCGACGCCACCAGGTTGCACCTCAGACTGTCCAGGAGCTCAGTGATGCCCTGGTCCAGTTCTGGGAGGAGATCCCCCAGGGCACCATCCGTCGTCTCATCAGGAGCAGCCCCGACGTTGTCAGGCATGCATACAAGCACGTGGGGGCCAAACAAACTACTGAGTACGATTTTGAGTTGCTGCAATGAAATTTTGGCAAAATGGACCAGCCTACCGGATCATTTTTTCATTTTGATTTTTGGGGTGTCTTTGAATTCAGCCCTCTGTAGGTTTATCATTTTCATTTCCATCAAACAATGTGGCATCCTTTCGTTCCTAACACATTACCCAGTCCATATCAGTATAGATATACAGCATGATTTTTTTCCCCCATTGAGATCTGATGTGTTTTCAAAGCGTTCCTTTAATTTTTTTGAGCAGTGTATAATGAGGCTGGAGCCCCCCTGAACATGGTTGATAATCACAATGGGTCTGACAGTGGAGTGGGCCAAAATACTACAGGTATTAGGATACATTTGAATTAGGCTAATTTGCACAGTGATCAAATCTGTTTACGTGAAATGCTGAATGGTACTTTCTGCCAGGTAAGGCCATGGTCTTGCATTTATCCTACTGGTGAGGTTTAGGAATGAATGCTTCATGTTCTACTAATTGTGGGCAATTGGTCAATCATTTTGATTTATTTGGAATTCAGTTTCTCCAGCTGTGAGCCCCACTTGACCACATGTATATGGTTCTGATTATCCTTCTGCAAGATCTGTTCTTGCTGCTCTGCACTGATCCAACACACTTTGTCACCCGTTCAGAGATCTGCAACAGGGACTTTTGCAAGACATGCCTTGGGCCAAATTCTTGCATTAAGAGTGACAGCAAATTCTGATAAGGCCAAGAATTGCATTTTTGAACCTTGATGGGAGGAGTGTCATTTGTGGAATGCTGGTGGTGGTGTGACAGAATGTTACAGGTGTGGCACAAATACCCCATCGCTGCCAGGCTCACGTTTACATGACTGCACTTTGTTCCCTTGTCTCAGCGGCAGATAATTAATGTTACCTTGTAGCTGATTAAGTCTCTTCCTCTCAGATTGTCAAGCCTCCGCACCTTATTCACCACACATACATGGCGGTGGGAACCAGGGCAGTGAAACAATGTGGCTGCTTTGTTTAATGGTGCAGGTGGGCCTGCAGGCTGACATTTCAGACAGGCCTTCATTAAAAGGGGAGCTAAAAAGGCATGTTGGGGCATGAGAGGAAGAGCTTGTAACACTGGAGTGAAACATGAATCGCGAGTGCATATTTAGCAGTTTTGACTCCTGAATCCTCCCTTGGGCAAATCGTGCTCCTCACAGCTGCCAACATGTAAGGACACATTCATTTATCCTTTGCTTGCAGTCATTTTTTTGGTTACAAGATGAGCACATTTGACACCATTCTCAGCATGTGTAAGTCTGTTTCAGAGCACAAGTCACTTCAACAGTACAGCAAGCTCTCAGAAAGCTGTTACCACCAGACATTTTTTTTTGCAGGTCAAGGTCAAATACCTTGCTTACAGGTATTAAACATGGCCTTCAGCTCATGTGTGAATGGCTATATACTATGACCTCAGAGCTGGATGAAATAGTCATTCTGGGGACACCTGTAGTGCAGATTATGAAGTTTCCCGGGGCCGTAGGTTTGTGAGTGTGCCACCTGCCTTTCCCTGCTGATTTTATTGTTATTAGAAAAATGTGAGAATTAGGTCCCTACTGCCCTAGCTTTCCCCCTGCTCTGTCCCACTTTACACACTGCAGTTCAATGTCTTTTGAGCTGGAGTGAAACAAGAAGTAAATTGAGTAAATAATTAGTTGTGTGTCTTGTATATGAAAACCCGCTTTGCTTGGATTCACATGGCCAAATTTTATCTAAAATTTTAATTCTTTGGTCCGATTGCAGTCAAAAAATGTGTCTAATGCTACTCTGGTCCAGGGCTTCTAATAGATTCAAGAGAGCTGCACACTGTTTCCCAGATATGAGGTGATTTATATAATCAGTTGTCCACCTCAAAATGATCCACCAGGAAGTGATTCATAACTGGGAAATGCCATGTGACGTTATATGAGTACTATTTGAGGCAGATCTCCCCAGTTAGGAATGTTACCTACTCCAGGTGCTGCAAATCCACAGACTAATACTGTCTTCCAGTTTGGTAGACCTGGCTCTTCTTTCTGTTAATGAAGGATTCTAATTCACACATAATATTAACATGAAAACTACAAATAGACATTAACAATTATAGACATGAAATCAGGCAGGGTCAACGGCAGTTAACATTAAACTATTATAAAAATCAACATGCTCCCTGAGGTTCTGTCATGGCTCATCCTATGGTTCTGGTTCCTGCTAAATCAGCTGCCCTACCATACTGGTGAAGGGTCAACAGTCCAGCAAAACCAAGCATCATGGAAATTTCCAGTTTCACATGTATCACGTGTATAGTGATCATGAAAACCAATTGTTTTCTGACGGTTTCAGAACAATAAATGGGTGGAGGAAACACTCTTGTTAGTTGTTGTTAGAGTTAGCCATTGGGTGCCTAACCCTATGGGACTCCTCACACCCTGAGCTGTATCCACAGTTTCAGTAACCACTGTTTCAGTTATCCGTGGTTTACCTCGGTCAGAAAAAAAATTACATGCAAAAGCCGTGTAACAGTATGTTTTTTCATTGTTCCTTCGTATATTGAGTGGTATAAAAAGCATGATTTTCATTGCTCCATTATCCTGTGATACATGATATTTTTTTCATTGCTGTATCATCAATTGAGAAAAGGCAAATACGTCAGAATCCCTTTCATTAGAAAGAATACAGTACTGTATAATAATGTACAATGACCTCTATTATTACTGTATTTAATGTTGATGTCTTAATGTGCATAATTTATCCATTACCATATGTAAGGACATGAAAATCATGGTTTATACAGGGTCCGTTTAGATTCCATTTTGGCCATCTGGAATAGGAACATTTCATCCATGGATACGGGGGACAAATGTACTCAAGCAGCATCACTCAGCGGTTTGGTGTGAGTTAGTAATGCGGCTACTCCTTCATCAAGAAAACTAAGCAGCTCCCCTTTTCAGCATGTGTCAGTAATGGGCAAGCACCTTCAGACCATAGCCTAACACCATTTCTGGCAGGTAACCATTCAGAATGGAATGTTCAAACTGCCGTGTTACCTTAAACTTCTTGTTCAGCTTAGTTTACATATAGGATGGGGGTTAGTGTCGTCCATCATTGCATGAATCCCAGGCAGTGTTAATCTTGTTGACGAAAAATAAGAAAATTATTGATCAATGTAGATTTTTAATTGACAATAACAGGATGATAATGAAATAAAAAAGTAACACTTTACTTAAGGGGACATGAATGCATTAATTAACCAGTAACTAAGGTTTGTTAAGATCTGATGTTCTGATGAAGCCATGTTCATTCATTATTAAACAATTATGATAGTTCATGTATTTCATGGGGAAACCTATATTAGTCCATGATTTGTTCTTGAGTAATAAATAAGTTAAGGATTTTTTGCCCACTCAAGGGAAGTCTTACTATTATTAACTAATTAGTTAACTGTTAACTAATACAGTGCCTGGATGGAATACATGAACTGTCATGATTTATTAATGATGAACAAGCATGGGATCAGTATGTAACTAACACTCAGTTACTGGTTAAGTTACTGTTAAGTAAGCATGTACTACTACATTCGTGTTTCTTCAAGTAAAATGTGCTGTAAAATATATATTCTATAATTTATAATCCAGAAAAGCTGTGACAAAATATACTGACACTTTCGTCAACGAATAAAAATGAGATGAAAATGTCAAGAAGAAATGAACGTGAAACAGATGCAATCAGAAGTCTTTAGTGTTGATTGTAGTTGCGCATGATTGGATGATGTTGATCTAATTGCATGTAATCCATGAAGTTCTGTCAAGTGTGTATATGGAGGACTAAACATGACATAAGTATAAATAAATAAATGTACAAATAAATCATGAAATATATATATATAAATAAATGCATATACACTCAAATAAAAAGGATTATTAGGAACACCTGTTCAATTTCTCATTAATGCAATTATCTAATCAACCAATCACATGGCAGTTGCTTCAATGCATTTAGGGGTGTGGTCCTGGTCAAGACAATCTCCTGAACTCCAAATTGAATGTCAGAATGGGAAAGAAATGTGATTCAAGCAATTTTGAGCGTGGCATGGTTGTTGGTGCCAGACGGGCCGGTCTGAGTATTTCACAATCTGCTCAGTTACTGGGATTTTCATGCACAACCATTTCTAGGGTTTACAAAGAATGGTGTGCAAAGGGAAAAACATCCAGTATGCGGCAGTCCTGTGGGCGAAAATGCCTTGTTGATGCTAGAGGTCAGAGGAGAATGGGCCGACTGATTCAAGCTGATAGAAGAGCAACTTTGACTGAAATAACCACTCGTTACAACCGAGGTATGCAGCAAAGCATTTGTGAAGCCACAACACAAAATGGTAGATTACCTGGACTCAAATAACATTTTGAGGGATAGCCAGCATGGATTTAGGAGAGGTAGATCCTGTTTAACAAATCTGTTGGAGTTTTTTGAGGAAGCTACTCAGGAAATTGATGATAAGAAGGCCTATGATGTCATCTACTTAGATTTCCAAAAGGCTTTTGATGTTGTTCCCCACAAGAGGCTCTCACTTAAACTCAAAGCGACAGGTATTTTAGGAACTGTAGTGACCTGGATTGATAACTGGTTAACGGATAGGAAGCAGCGAGTAGTTATAAGAGTCACAGTGGGCCTGCGTTCATAGTGGGGTACCGCAGGGTTAAATTTTAGGACCACTTTTGTTCCTAATTTACATAAATGATATAGACACCAATATATACAGTAAACTGGTGAAATTTGCAGATGACACCAAGGTGGGTGGTGTAGCAGATACTGAACTAGCGGCTCAGCAGCTACAGCGGGATCTTAATTTAATTAGTGACTGGGCTGACACCTGGCAGATGAAATTTAACATAGACAAATGTAAGGTACTCCATGTAGGGAGCAGAAATATAAAGTACGGGTATTTTATGGGACCTACTGAAATAAAGGTAGCTGATTATGAGAAAGACCTTGGTGTGTATGTTGATGCTTCCATGTCTCATTCTCGCCAGTGCGGGGAAGCAATAAAAAAGGCCAATAGGATGTTGGGGTATATCTCCAGGTGTGTGGAGTTTAAGTCAAGGGAGGTAATGCTAAGATTATACAATTCCTTGGTGAGACCTCACCTAGAATATTGTGTGCAGGTTTGGTCACCATATCTTAAAAAGGACATAGCGGCCTTAGAAAAGGTGCAGCGTAGGGCCACAAGAATGATTCCTGGTCTTAGAGGAATGTCATACGAGGAAAGGTTAGTTGAGCTTAATCTGTTCAGCCTCAAGCAAAGGAGACTGAGGGGGGACATGATCCAGGTCTATAAGATTCTAACAGGTTTGGATGCTGTTCAACCGAATAGTTACTTCAGCATTAGTTCAAATACAAGAACTCGTGGCCATAGGTGGAAATTAGCGGGAGAACATTTCAAACTGAATTTAAGGAAGCACTTCTTAACACAGCATGTAGTCAGAGTATGGAATAGTCTTCCTGATAACGTAGTGCAAGCTGAATCCTTGGGTTCCTTTAAATCAGAGCTAGATAAGATTTTAACAACTCTGAGCTATTAGTTAAGTTCTCCCCAAGCGAGCTCGATGGGCCGAATGGCCTCCTCTCGTTTGTATAGTTCTTATGTTCTTATGTTAACACGCACAACCTTGAGGCGGATGGGCTACAACAGCAGATGACCCCACCGGGTACCACTCATCTCCACTACAAATAGGAAAAAGAGGCTACAATTTGCACAAGCTCACCAAAATTGGACAGTTGAAGACTGGAAAAATGTTGCCTGGTCTGATGAGTCTCGATTTCTGTTGAGACATTCAAAATGGTAGAGTCAGAATTTGGCGTAAACAGAATGAGAACATGGATCCATCATGCCTTGTTACCACTGTGCAGGCTGGTGGTGGTGGTGTAATGGTGTGGGGGATGTTTTCTTGGCACACTTTAAGCCCCTTAGTGCCAATTGGGCATCGTTTAAATGCCACGGCCTACCTGAGCATTGTTTCTGACCATGTCCATCCCTTTATGACCACCATGTACCCATCCTCTGATGGCTACTTCCAGCAGGATAATGCACCATGTCACAAAGTTCGAATCATTTCAAATTGGTTTCTTGAACATGACAATGAGTTCACTGTACTAAAATGGCCCCCACAGTCACCAGATCTCAACCCAATAGAGCATCTTTGGGATGTGGTGGAACGGGAGCTTCGTGCCCTGGATGTGCATCCCACAAATCTCCATCAACTGCAAGATGCTATCCTATCAATATGGGCCAACATTTCTAAAGAATGCTTTCAGCACCTTGTTGAATCAATGCCACGTAGAATTAAGGCAGTTCTGAAGGCGAAAGGGGGTCAAACACCGTATTAGTATGGGGTTCCTAATAATCCTTTAGGTGAGTGTATACATCTTGGTGTCGCATGTAGACGCAGCGACCTCTAGCTCAATCACTACAGGAAAGAGGTTGACCTTCTGACCATGTGGTGCAAGAACAACAACCTCCTGCTGAATGTCAGCAAGACTAAGGAGATTGTTGTCAACTTCCAGAGAGATCACACTCAAAACCCGCCACTGACCATCGACGGTGCTGCTGTGGAGAGAATGAGCAGCACCAAATTTCTGGGGGTGCACATCAGTGAAGACCTCTCCTGGACCACCAACACTGCAACACTGGCAAAGAAAGCCCAGCAGCGCCTCTACTTCCTGCGCAAACTCAAGCAGGCAAGAGCTCCACCACCCATCATGACCATCTTCTACAGAGGAACCATTGAGAGCGTCCTTTCCAGCTGCATCTCTGTGTGGGGAGGGAGCTGCACTGAATACAACAGGAAAGCCCTACAGCGCATTGTGAGCACAGCTGAGAGGATCATTGGTGCACCACTTCCCTCCCTGAAAGATATATACACCACCCGCCTCACCCGCAAAGCCATCACAATTGTGAGCGATGCAAGCCACCCCGCACACGATCTGTTCAGCCTCCTGCCCTCTGGAAGGAGGTATAGGAGCCTCCGCTCCCGCACTACCAGACTCAGCAACAGCTTCATCCACCAGGTTGTGAGACTACTAAACTCTCTCCCCCCCCCCCACACTCAGCACCAGCCAACAGAGCCACCAGACTGGCAAGTGACTAGGAATCTGCCCCCCCCCCCCCAAAAGAAAACACTCTGGACTCTGACCCACAGGAACGACTACCTCTGCACTATGCAAATTGCACACATCTGTTACTATTATTATTATTACTATTACAGCTGCTATTACTAGCATTATTATTATTGAATGTCTCAGCACAGAAACACTTTTTTATTACACTCATTTCTACTTTTGTACCAAAAGTATATGCCTTAAGCTACCTGCACTTTATATACTGTTACTCAGTAGTTAGGATGTGTTTTTGTTGTGCCTTTGCACTTTACTGTTTGTCCTGTCCGGTCATGTCTTGTCGTGTCGTGTCTTGTCTGCGCATGGGACAGTGAGTAATTTCGATTCCTTTGTATGTCTAGTACATGTGAAGAAATTGACAATAAAGCTGACTTTGACATTGGTCATAAAAACGGCATAATTAGTTGTATACTTATTCATTTATCGATTAAATGGACGGTCTCTTCAAAAATATGAATACAAACGTGTGAGAATGTGTACACTGAAAATTAAGTGAAACTTTCAAAGAGATGTGAAAATGACATTTAGTCATAGATGACTAATCATATTAGTTGCATTGACTGTATGTGCTGTACAATGTAGTTGACTAAATATCTTGTAATTTTCGCCAACTAAAACAAGACTAAAAGAAAAAATAAATCAGATGACTAAACCAATCAGATCAATATCCTCCTGAGACCCCACCCATTCATTTATGTCCATTGTAGTGGACATTTTATTTTTGCATCTATCTTTTCACTGATGTAAGGAAACATACGTATTCCTGTTGTACACTAAAAAGGACATGCTGTGAAATTAAAAATAAAAATACAAAATGAAAAAATCTAAATTGTAAGATGTCTTATTTCCTCCAAAGACAAAAAACCTAAAATTGAAGGACTCTTTCTTCCTTGGGTCTCAGGAGGATATGACTAAAACTAAATAGCATTTTCATCAAAGGATTAAGACTAAAACTAAAGCTAAATATGCTGTCAGAATTAACACTGACCCCAGATCTCCACTCTTCCATTTCTTATTCAGATTTGTTGACTAGCCCTCCACAGAATATGAGTGATGTAAGGGCGGACAGACTCTAGGCTGGTTGTTTTGGCCCCCGCTCACATGGCCCTTGCATGCTCGCATTCCTTCCCCTGTGGGGTTCCTCCCCACTGAGCCAGAGCATCCACATTCCACATGGCTGTGTCAGGCACGTGTTGCGTATGTCACTCTAGTCACACCACTTTATTGCTGGGCTGCAGAAGCTGTTGTTTCGGGCATCTGGTTGGGCCTGTTGGAAAGGGAGGGTTCCCTCTGTCGTTCTCAGGTTTCGACTCTCACAGACGAGTATGCTTCTCACTCTCCCAGATGGGGCGTGTTGATCAGAACCTGTTCGGTGGCTTTAGTGAATCCCATTTAACCAGCACAGGCCTTAAAGTAAACAGACTCGTTAGAGCGCAGCAACGACTGCGAGTCAACATCACACAGACTCTGCCTGAGCAGAGGACCTTACAGCATCACCAGGTAAGAAGTCATCTCTTGCTTTCACTGAGTTCCATTTTCTTTAGAATGATCCCCATTACTATGGCTGCTGTTTACCTATCGGTTGTCATCAAAGACTGAAGCGTTACTTTATAAACATGGGATTTATTTTCTGTTGAAGTGAGTGCAAAGTCTTACAAGGATGACTTGTTAGTGTGACTCCTGGGTCACTGAATCACTGTGAATGGGGAGTCATATAGTTGCTATAATTTCACAACTAAGGTGGCTATATAAATGCTGCAAAGTGTGCACTGACCACCTGAGAAAGGTCTCTGAATCAAAAGTATGATTATGCAGAAGTATTTGCCTTGTTACCAGGATGTTTACCATCCTGCTCCTCAAAAGAGGTTATTTACAGAGGCATACCCATTCAGTCGAAGTCTGAATGTCTCTCATAGAACTGAAAATGCAAAGTGATCCCCATTAATGCATCCTGTGAGGGACTAGCTGGATCCAGTTGAATGTGCATGAACACTATACAATTACATGGAGTTGTCATAGCAGTTATTGATTCGTTATTTGATATATACTTGAGTGTCACAATGGCATATTGGGTGTAACATCATCTTCTGTTAGTGGACATATTGGATTGATAAAGCTGTATTTTAAAGTAGCAGTTAGTGCATTTAGGCAGCCTTCCACAGAACTGTTCTAAGTTAAAGACACTGCACTTGCACTCTCATTTGCGTTTCAGAATGTGAAACAATAGTTGAATTCCTTCTTTTGGAGATATTTAATGTTTTTTTAACAGGTATATATAAACTATACGGTCTCAAATGAATTGACAACTTAGTGTAATAATAGTGCATATCACATTAGATTTAGATGATAATTGAACTTTTTTGATTACATGTGAATATCTGAAACACTTTTGTAATGTGTGTCTGGAGATTTGGCTGGAGTAATTGGAGTAATTTGTATCCACCCTCTTTGCCACCTTTAGCATATGTCTAGCATCCTGTGACTCAGTGTTTAGCGCTAATAACTGATAACTTTATTGTATTTTTATTTATCTTTGGTTGTTACCACTTGTGCTATAAACAAACAATGTACCTTGTCCAGCACATTAATAATTAAAGGAATGTATAAAAGTTTAGACTGGTTATGTAAACCAGTGTGCAGCTTTAAAACTTAATTTGAATTTATAGACACAAACTTGGACTTCAGTATGGTGGTGTTTCATGTTATATTTTATGCAATGTTATATTTTCAGTTGTCAAGAACAGCCATTAATCTGAAGCTGCATAGATGCTGGAATTGCAGTTGGTAGCCTATGTTGGTAGCATGACCAGAACTAGAGAAGGAGGATTGCATTAGTTGAGGTCCAGTGGTCATGTAGGACAGATTTATTGTCTCCTTGGGGCAGGAAATGCGAGTGATAGGTGTGGTTACGTGAAGTATGCTGTTCTCCTGGGTAGCACTAGGCCTACTTCAGGCATGTAAATTCTTCCCAATCTTGTCCTGGACAAACCAGTTCCCAGCCTTTCTGTGAACCTTTATCCTAAGGCCCTATCTTGCATTCTACGAGGGCAGAGCTCCGTTCCGAATGGGTGTCTCCTAACTGAGTATGACCTGCAATTTTCAGTGACAGTAATCCATTTTTTTCACATGGCCAGCTGTGGATTCTTGTTTACATTGTATTTGTTGATTAGGTTAACAGTCATAAGGTTCTTGTTTTGCAGAAAAGATATGTGGGAGGAGATAGGTATACCTGCAGGCAATCCTGCTGGACAGCAGAAGATATTTGTTGGGCTGTCAGACCTGGGGGTGTGGGAGGTGACGGACAAAAGTGCTCAGCAAAGGGTCTGTAACATAGCAGTCATTCCGAAACAGGCTAATCATGTGATGGGCTTTCCTTCTGAGTGAGAAGTTGTGCTGACTCTGTGTCAAACAGTTGAGCCAAACATTTTGGTAGGTAGGCAAGTCATTCCTGAGCCTTTCCCCTGGAACAGAGAGCCATCAATGTTTGTCACTCCTAGAGGCTCTGAGTTATTTCATTGCTGTCCGTGCTTGACAGTGTCTTTTTTGATGCTATTTGTTTCTACTTGTGTTTTTACATCTATCACACCTTCAAAACACAATGAGGAGGATGTTAAAGTGAAGGGTGCTCCCCACGGAGTGTCGATATACACTGCCCAGCCAAAAATTTTTTTTGTTGGACTGTGTTTAGCTTTGATTATGGCGCACATTTGTCATGGCATTGTTCCCACAAACTTATGCAACATCTCACCTTTTATTTTCATCCACATTTGCATTCATTTTTCACTGGGATCCCATATTGACAAATGAGTTAAACCACTCTATAAAGCCTCCTTCAGCACATCCCAAAGACCTTCAATGAGGCTTCAACTCTGTGGTGACCAAGTCATGCGTGAAAATGATTCCTCATGCTCCCTGAACCAGTCTTTGACAATCGAACCCAATGAATCTTGGCATTCTTGTCCTGAAATATGCCCATGCCAACAGGGAAGAAAAAAATCCATTGGAGGTGTAACCTGGCCATTCAGTAGATTCAAGTACTCAGCTGACTTTACTTTATTGCTGCATAATGTTGCTGAGCTGTAATAATGATCCAGTCATTGGCTCTTAAGTATTTGCTGATATAAATTCAAATGGCGACTTTTTTTGGCCAGGCAGTGTAGTTCCCTTCATCATGTTCTTCCATTTCCTTCCACATGCTCTAGCTTTTGTTTCAACCAAACAATACATTAAGGTTTCACCATTTCTGCTCATGGTAAATTGAATTCCAAATACCCCCTATTTAATCAAATGTTTTCTCGTTTCACAGATTTCATCAAAGAAAACATTTCATGGTATGAGACCATAAAGAAAAGTCTTACAATGTCGAACTACACGGTGAGTCCAGCACATTTACACATTTAATGGTAACACTATATTTGACGGGCCACAGATACTTGGTAATAACTACTGCACAAATCATGAACAAATCAAATTCATTAATTTTAAGCAAACGTGATCAGTATTTCACTTGTGTTATTTATTACTTGTTCCAAGTAGTTCCTTATAAGTACCCTCAGTAGTCAACAAAGGTTTACAGAATAAACAGATATGGTAATAAATAAAGTAACTGCTGATAAAACATGTCACGATTCATTAATGATGAATAAACATAAGATTAGTATGTAACTAAGACTTGTTCAGCTACATCCCATTAACCTTACAAATCACTTGTGTGACACATCTGAAGCAGAACAATGGCTTCACCCGAAGCAGAAGCTTCTCAGAAAGCCTGGTTCTGGCAGATGCAGAGGAAGGTGGAGTAATCATTAGTGACATCAAGGATCCTTCTTTTGCTGACAGCTGTGGACTAAGAGAAGGTAAAGTCTTGATCGAGAACTTTAAAACAAGCAACTAAAAATAATTTGATGCGTATTGTTTATAAAGTCTATGTATCAAACTGAAAGCTATATTCCTGCAATGCAATGGCATCCCATCCAGGATGCCAGTATCCCCTACTTTCTGCCCTTTGCTTCCTGGGATCCATTCATCCATTTCCCATGCCATAGATGGGGTCATTGGGCTACATAACACATTAAATAAGTGATTTTTATATACTTATTTAGAATAAATTATTCAAAGTAATGCCTGATGTAACAAATAAAAAGATAAAAATACGCAGTCCATTACAGAGTTTGTGGCTATTTACAGGAGATGAAATTGTTGGTGCTACCATTCACTTTGACAAGCTCAAGAAGGATGAAGTGGCGATGTTACTGAAAAACATAGAGCTTTATGATACTAACATGACTGTTTTGAAGAAACAGGATCTGAAGGCCCATTTGCGATCTCCAGAAGATGTAAGTGAACCTCCTCTGATGGTTAGGTTTAATTATTGCTGAAAATGCTGTTCTTACCCCTTACTCTCTCTCTTGTAGTTACTCAAGGACTCCTACGACAAACTTTTCAATGGAAAAGTCAAGAAGTTCTTGAAAGATGAGTTACCATCTGGAACTGAGAAAATATCACCTGGTGAAGTCAATGCCCCAAGCCTAAAGGGAAAACTACTTGACATAAAGACACCAGAACAAGATAACACTGCTTGCCTCAGTTCACCTGATGTAATGTGCTCAGTTCCAAATGTGGATTTTCCAAGCATAAGTATGAAGAATGAAAACCCTGATTTGACTGTAAACTCACTAGCACCTGATGCAACTGTGCATCTCACCAAGCCTAGGGTGAATGGGTCAAAAGTCACAATGCCAACAGTGGGAGTACCTGAACCAAAACTGAGAGGACTAAGTTTGGATAGAACTAATGGATCCCCTGAAGCCATCCCTACATTTCCAAATTTAAATGGAAAGGATGTAAATTTACAATTACCGAATAGAAAAGTAGATTTGTCAGGACCAAATATTGACACCAAAAGTCCAAACGCAAATATGAATTTAACTGCATCTGAAGTGGACAGAGGGGGGTTACAATACAAAGCACCAAAGTTTAAAATGCCACAATTTAATCTACCTGAAATCAAACCTAAAACATCAGATATGCACATCCGACTTCCAGATGTGAAAGGAGACATGGATCTATCAGTTCCTGACCCTAAGGCAAACATTAAGACCCCTCACATGAATATGAAAACTCCTGATGTTGACATCGATGGGCTATCACCCAAACTGAAGATTCCCAATCTAAAGAAATCCAAATTTGGGATCTCTGGACCAAAAGTTCAAGGACCAGAAACTGATGCAGAATTAAATACACCAGATCTGAATCTGTCAGCCCCCAAAATCGAAGGAAAACTAAATACTCCAGATATTGATGCTAACTTACCAAAAGCCACATTTTCTGGCCCTGACATTGATCTGAACTCTCCAGATCTTGACATTGATGCCCCTTCAGGCAAATTCAAGATGCCCAATTTTAAGAAACCCAAATTTGGTTTCTCTGGACCTAATGTTAAAGGACCAGAAATCGATGCAGATTTAAATGCACCAGATCTGAATCTGTCAGCCCCAAAAATTGAAGGAAAACTGAACACTCCAGATATTGATGCTAAGTTACCAAAAGCCAAATTTTCCAGCCCTGACATTGATCTGAACTCTCCAGATCTTGACATTGATGCCCCTTCAGGCAAATTCAAGATGCCCAATTTTAAGAAACCCAAATTTGGTTTTTCTGGACCTAAAGTTAAAGGACCAGAAATCGACGCAGATTTAAATGCACCAGATCTGAATCTGTCGGCTCCCAAAGTTGAAGGGAAGCTCAAGACTCCAGACATTGATGCTAAATTACCAAAAGCCAAATTATCCAGCCCTGACCTAGACCTGAACTCTCCAGATCTTGACATTGATGCCCCTTCAGGCAAATTCAAGATGCCCACTTTTAAGAAACCCAAATTTGGTTTCTCTGGACCTAATGTTAAAGGACCAAAAATCGACGCAGATTTAAACACACCAGATCTGAATCTGTCGGCTCCCAAAGTTGAAGGGAAGCTCAAGACTCCTAACATAGATATGAATTTACCCAATGCTGAACTCGGTGGCCCTGATCTAGACCTGAAATCTCCAGATATTGATTTTGATGCTCCTTCAGGCAAATTGAAGATGCCAAATTTGAAGAAACCCAAATTTGGTTTCTCTGGACCTAATGTTAAAGGACCAGAAATCGATGCAGATTTAAACACACCGGATCTGAATCTGTCAGCCCCCAAAATTGAAGGAAAATTAAACACTCCAGATATTGATGCTAAATTACCAAAAGCCAAATTATCCGGCCCTGACCTAGACCTGAACTCTCCAGATCTTGACATTGATGCCCCTTCAGGCAAATTCAAGATGCCCACTTTTAAGAAACCCAAATTTGGTTTCTCTGGACCTAATGTTAAAGGACCAAAAATCGACGCAGATTTAAACACACCAGATCTGAATCTGTCGGCTCCCAAAGTTGAAGGGAAGCTCAAGACTCCTAACATAGATATGAATTTACCCAATGCTGAACTCGGTGGCCCTGCCCTAGACCTGAAATCTCCAGATATTGATGTTGATGCTCCTTCAGGCAAATTGAAGATGCCAAATTTGAAGAAACCCAAATTTGGTTTCTCTGGACCTAATGTTAAAGGACCAGAAATCGATGCAAATTTAAACACACCGGATCTGAATCTGTCAGCCCCCAAAATTGAAGGAAAATTAAACACTCCAGATATTGATGCTAACTTACCAAAAGCCACATTTTCTGGCCCTGACATTGATCTGAACTCTCCAGATCTTGACATTGATGCCCCTTCAGGCAAATTCAAGATGCCCAATTTTAAGAAACCCAAATTTGGTTTCTCTGGACCTAATGTTAAAGGACCAGAAATCGATGCAGATTTAAACACACCGGATCTGAATCTGTCAGCCCCAAAAATTGAAGGAAAACTGAACACTCCAGATATTGATGCTAAGTTACCAAAAGCCAAATTTTCCAGCCCTGACATTGATCTGAACTCTCCAGATCTTGACATTGATGCCCCTTCAGGCAAATTCAAGATGCCCAATTTTAAGAAACCCAAATTTGGTTTTTCTGGACCTAAAGTTAAAGGACCAGAAATCGACGCAGATTTAAATGCACCAGATCTGAATCTGTCGGCTCCCAAAGTTGAAGGGAAGCTCAAGACTCCAGACATTGATGCTAAATTACCAAAAGCCAAATTATCCGGCCCTGACCTAGACCTGAAATCTCCAGATCTTGACATTGATGCCCCTTCAGGCAAATTCAAGATGCCCACTTTTAAGAAACCCAAATTTGGTTTCTCTGGACCTAAAGTTAAAGGACCAGAAATCGACGCAGATTTAAATGCACCAGATCTGAATCTGTCAGCCCCCAAAATTGAAGGGAAGCTCAACACTCCAGACATTGATGCTAAATTACCAAAAGCCAAATTATCCGGCCCTGACCTAGACCTGAAATCTCCAGATCTTGACATTGATGCTCCTTCAGGCAAATTCAAGATGCCCACTTTTAAGAAACCCAAATTTGGTTTCTCTGGACCTAATGTTAAAGGACCAAAAATCGATGCAGATTTAAACACACCACATCTAAATGTGCCAGCCCCTAAAATTGAAGGAAAGCTCAACACTCCAGATATTGATGCTAACTTACCAAAAGCCAAATTTTCCGGCCCTGACATTGATCTGAACTCTCCAGATCTTGACATTGATGCCCCTTCAGGCAAATTCAAGATGCCCAATTTTAAGAAACCCAAATTTGGTTTCTCTGGACCTAAAGTTAAAGGACCAGAAATCGACGCAGATTTAAATGCACCAGATCTGAATCTGTCGGCCCCCAAAATTGAAGGGAAGCTCAACACTCCTAACATAGATATGAATTTACCCAATGCTGAACTCAGTGGCCCTGACCTAGATCTGAAATCTCCAGATATTGGCCTTGATGCTCCTTCAGGCAAAATCAATTTACCTAATTTTAAGAAACCCAAATTTGGTTTCTCTGGACCTAATGTTAAAGGACCAGAAATCGATGCAGATTTGAGCACACCAGATCTGAATCTGTCAGCCCCCAAAATTGAAGGAAAGCTCAACACTCCAGACATTGATGCTAAATTACCAAAAGCCAAATTATCCGGCCCTGACCTAGACCTGAAATCTCCAGATATTGATGTTGATGCTCCTTCAGGCAAATTCAAGATGCCCACTTTTAAGAAACCCAAATTTGGTTTCTCTGGACCTAAAGTTAAAGGACCAGAAATCAATGCAGATTTAAATACACCAGATCTGAATCTGTCAGCTCCCAAAATTGAAGGGAAGCTCAACACTCCTAACATAGATATGAATTTACCCAATGCTGAACTCAGTGGCCCTGACCTAGATCTGAAATCTCCAGATATTGGCCTTGATGCTCCTTCAGGCAAAATCAATTTGCCTAATTTTAAGAAACCCAAATTTGGTTTCTCTGGACCTAATGTTAAAGGTCCAGAAATCGATGCAGATTTGAGCACACCAGATCTGAATCTGTCAGCCCCCAAAATTGAAGGAAAACTAAACACTCCAGACATTGATGCTAAGTTACCAAAAGCCAAATTATCTAGCCCTGACCTAGACCTGAAATCTCCAAATCTTAACGTTGATGCTCCTTCAGGCAAAATCAAAAAGCCTAATTTTAAGAAGCCAACATTTGGTTTCTCTAGGCCAAAAGTGAAAAAAACAGAATTAGATGCAAACCTAAATGCTCCAGATGTGTCTCTCTCAACCCCCAAAATTGAAGGAAAACTAAACACTCCAGAAATTGATGCTAAATTACCAAAAGCCAAATTTTCCAGCCCTGACATTGATCTGAACTCTCCAGATCTTGACATTGATGCTCCTTCAGGCAAATTCAAGATGCCCACTTTTAAGAAACCCAAATTTGGGATCTCTGGACCAAAAGGTAAAGGACCAGATATTGACACAGAATTAAATACACCAGATGTGAATCTGTCAGCCCCTAAAATTGAAGGAAAACTAAACACTCCAGAAATTGATGCTAAATTACCAAAAGCCAAATTTTCCAGCCCTGACATTGATCTGAACTCTCCAGATCTTGACATTGATGCTCCTTCAGGCAAATTCAAGATGCCCACTTTTAAGAAACCCAAATTTGGGATCTCTGGACCAAAGGTTAAAGGACCAGATATTGACACAGAATTAAATACACCAGATGTGAATCTGTCAGCCCCTAAAATTGAAGGAAAACTAAACACTCCAGAAATTGATGCTAAATTACCAAAAGCCAAATTTTCCGGCCCTGACATTGATCTGAACTCTCCAGATCTTGACATTGATGCTCCTTCAGGCAAATTCAAGATGCCCACTTTTAAGAAACCCAAATTTGGGATCTCTGGACCAAAAGGTAAAGGACCAGATATTGACACAGAATTAAATACACCAGATGTGAATCTGTCAGCCCCTAAAATTGAAGGAAAACTAAACACTCCAGACATTGATGCTAAATTACCAAAAGCCAAATTATCTAGCCCTGACCTAGACCTGAAATCTCCAGATCTTAACACTGATGTTCCTTCAGCCAAAATCAATTTGCCTAATTTTAAGAAACCCAAATTTGATTTCTCTGGACCTAAAGTTAAAGGACCAGAAATTGACGCAGATTTAAATGCACCAGATCTGAATGTGTCAGCCCCCAAAATTGAAGGAAAACTAAATACTCCAGATATTGATGCTAATTTACCCAAAGCCAAATTATCTGGCGCTGACTTAGATCTGAAATCTCCAGATCTTGACGTTGATGTTCCTTCAGCCAAAATCAATTTGCCTAATTTTAAGAAACCCAAATTTGGTTTCTCTGGACCTAATGTTAAAGGACCAGAAATCGACACAGATTTAAATACACCACATCTGAATCTGTCGGCCCCCAAAATTGAAGGAAACCTCAACACTCCTAACATAGATATGAATTTACCCAAAGCTGACCTAACTGGCTCGGACCTACATCTAACATCTCCTTATCTTCACATTGATGCTCCTTCAGGACAACTTAAAAGTATAAATTCACCAAATGCAGACATTGACAGTCCCAAATTCAGCATGAAAGACCCCGATATTGCCGGAGAGCTCAAAATTCCAGCTGCTAAAACACCAACATTTGGAATTTCAGGGTCAAAAGTGACAGACTCAGATCTCAACATAAAGTCCAGTTTAAATAAACCTGATTTTACAGTGCCCACAATTAGAGGGGAATTGAATCCCCCTGAAATTGTTAATTTACAAAAATCTAACCTCAAAGGCACTGAATTGGGTCTTCATGCTCCAAAATATGACACTGATGTTCCTTCAGGAATAGTTAAAGTGCCAAATTTAAAAATGCCCAATATTGGGTTATCAGGGCCAGCAGTAAAAGTACAAGATAGTGACCTATATAGGAGTATGGAGACTCCTGATTTCAGTGTGTCTGTCCCCAGAGTTATAAGTAAACAAAAAAGTCATGAAAGTAATGCGGATTTAACAAAAGATTACCTCAAAAGTCCTGAACTAGGCATAAATATTGATATGCCAACATCTGATATTAGCTTGGAACATAGTGAGACAGAGATTACTGAAGCACTGCCTGAATTGGAGGTACCAGTTTTTAAATTTCACAGATTTTCAAGAAACGTTAATGCCCCAACAGGCAACTCTGAGGTCTCATAATGAACTTCAAAGATCTACATGTTTCCAGCCATAGTCTAACTTGATAGATACTTGCATACCTGATTTCCTAGAATTTCAAAAAAGGTATCATCACCATGTTTAGACATCAAAGAAAGGCTGCAAATGTTTAAACACTATTTCAGTGAAAACTGGTGAAACTTATCAGCAGAAACACCTTTATCCCATATCATACTCTCTGAAGTCTTACAAGATGCCACTGGTCCCAGCTTTGGGGTCAATGCAGATACATAGAAAGTAATTAAGCCAGATGTAATACTTCCAAAATTATCCAGCAGTAAAACACCTGGGAATCAGAAAAAAGATGGCAAATGGTATCACATTGGGCTAAACCTGCAACAAACAGAAGCAGCTAATAGCTGAGTAAACAAGTTTCCTAATGCAGAAAATGGGTTATTACTAGATTTTCCTATATGGTTAATAAATGAACTAGAAATGAATGCAAAGTACAAATGTGCAATCTTTAAAATTTGCCATTACTCCATTGTAAATACATTATTTGTGTATACTGTCCTTAATCTCTAGCTAAAAAGGTAAAGCCGTTTATGGTATATATGTAATGTTATAACTCATATGATATATTATTTTGTATAACTAAGAAAAATCATTAGACATACATCCAGAGTCGAATGAGATTAAAGCAACTGTAATATAGCTTCTTAATGTGTGTATTCAACTTTTTCTGCATAATACATATTGTAAATGATGTATTATTTACAAGGTCATCTATTAACATGTTCAATAAATATAATTTAAATATCACACAGAATCCTGAATCATTTATGTTAATATTAGCGTTTATAAAGTTTTAATATTTTCATTTTCAACTTGCCAGACTATGACATGAATTTGAGTAAATCATGAATCTTGCAAAGTAAATAGAAGCATCCTCGATGTACTAATCCATAACAATCTTGGTCTTCAATTATCTGAACAATATGTACAACCTAATATTCATTTACTGATTAAGTTATAAATAGTATTTTGCTATTGTTTAAACTTAAATATTAATACAGATTCTCAAAACATGTGCATTATGAGACATTATGCGAGATTATTTTGATTTATTTTTTTAATTTTATAATTTTTTTTCCCAATACTACTTTGGAGTCAATGCAATAAATATAAAGAAGAGTTAATTCTATAAATGTTCTACCAAATGCAAAATTAGCAAATAATCTGAAATTAAAAACTAATGGTCATTCAAATGTAAAACAACATAGGCTGAGCAGAAAAAAACAGCACCCACAGAAAATTACATGTAAAGTTCACAGAATTGTCAAATAATTAAATAAATTATGACCCATTCTGAGAATGGTGGACATTTTATAAAGAATAAGTCATATTCCCATGTTCACATATTTGCATCAGATATCACAACAACAACCCTGTTTGCTAAGAACTTATAAACACGCAAAAAGCAATCTTCTGGATTCTGGATCAACAATGACATATCAATATTGGGTCTTTCTCAAATTTTTGATTTTGAATTATTTTGGCCTTTAACGTGTTACTTTTGAACCTTCAAAATGTTATATCATACCAACTGAGCTACACCAACCACTTCAGAAGACCCTGAGCTTGTAGGGTCTTAAGTTTCCCCACAGTCTGACCTTTATATTCCGCCTTTAAATTTAAATAAGTATTCTCACTTCCGGTGCTGGGCAGTATAACCCAGAACCGGAAGTTCATTATTGAATCTACTTTCCAAAGTGATTCTACAAATTTTGAGCTTTTCCTTAAAAATTACTGCAATTTCAGATTGAAATGTTAACATGTAAACAGTTACCATGGGTCAACACAAGAACACCATCTTGTAATTCAGTAAAAATAATGAAAATAAACCCCCATGCAATTCTATTCCTAGACAGTAGTGCACTTTATTGATTTTAATGGGTCAACAAATGATTAATAACCAACATGATCTTACGGTGATCACTCACAAATGTATAAACTAAGAACACTCACAAATTAAAGAGTTCAGGAAACACAGTAATCTAATTATCCAGAATACAACTGAAGACACCAGTGGAGAAGATGCACAGAATAACCCACTCTGTTCTGATTATAAGAGTGACATTGCTGCACAAGACAGAGCTGCAAGTGGAAGGAGCTTGACGTTGTGGGAGAGACATGTCAATAGCAGAGTCTCGTCCTTGAGTGTTTGTCTACACTCGCTTTGGAAGCAGAATCCATCTGTAGGGTGATGTGTGTGTTTGCTGTTCTCAGTCAGTCCATAAAAACCACTGACAATGTTACCACAAGGCTTGTGACCTACAGGAATAACTGTGCCAGAGGGTCAGTCCTCCTCTGATTAAACAGCAACCAAAACAAAAGTGTGGCAATGATGAGAAAACCACACTGTTTATAGAGATAAGGGCCACAGTTGGGGCCCAGCTCAGCTAACAGTCTAATGTGCTTTCTGCCAGCGAGACGGCCAGTCATTCTCCACCCACCGCTGCAGCACACGCAGCACGTCAATGCGCTGGTAGATTCGGCACAGCTCGGTCAGCTCTGTGACACTCTTCTCATTGTAGCGTCTCAGGAACTCCTGTGTGGGGCTGTGGGCGGAGCCCTGTGTCCGGTGCTCCAGCAGCACTAGCTCGTCATAGGTCATGCCCCAGCGACTGGCGAAGTTCTTCCAGTTCTTGATGGTGCAATGGCTGGGGTCCAGCTTCAGACGTAGCGTGTAGAGAAGGTCCTCATCATTCATCAGGTCACTGATCTTGGGTGGGGGTGCCAGGCAGCAGCACTTCTCACAGGAGCCATTTGAACACTGCAGGTCTTTGAATAAATCTGAATTTGAGGGGGGAGTAAAGCCACGGGTTGGTCTGTTTTTACAAGTGGAGCGGGGGTGGGGGGGCTTCTTTTACATCACATGCAGACAAGGGTGTTAAAATAGAGGGGTTTAACTACAGTGGGGAGGACTAGGGTCATTGTCTCAATTTTTAATAGCAATAAAATAATAAAATACACACCTGATGAAATTGTTCCCGGATATACATACTTGCTCCCACTGTCAACCGGCTACAATTAATAAAAATAAAAGGTTCATTTCACTGCCACCACACTGAAATTAAACTTCTGATGCAAATGTTGTCATAAAAAAAAGTCTGAAAAATGCAGAGTTTTAATTTCACTTGTGTTTTCACCGCTTTTGTCCATGCTTAACTGTTACAGAATTATACACACCAAAAGACAGTTTTACATCAACCAGCTTTGAAACAACTGGAGCAATTACAAGGAAAATTGTCCTAAATGAAAAAAATTATGATAGGCAACAGGACCCATGCCAATTTGTGCAAGTATTGACTGGCATCTTTTTTTGTAGCACAATGCTTGCTGTCAGTGATCAATGTTCCTGAAGGGGCTGTGTGTGTGTTAATGTTGTTTTTTTTAAGGTTTAATAAAATCACATGACTTGCCTGCTGTATCCGTTCAGAGGAAGGTGTCAGGTAACCAGGCGGCATGGACGTTAGCTGCAAGGTCACTGGGTCTGTCCAAAGCAGGACATACATTGTAATATACTTTTAAATTCATCCTCATTTTCCACTAAGCAATAAATATTCAACCTTCATTTGTTTGGAAAGATTTAATCTGGGGGGAAAATGGCCAAGTGGAGAAAAAGAGTGCCTACAGATCACATCAGATTAAATATACAGCGATAGCCTCGAGATGGTTTACTTTCTGATTTACAGGCCTCAAGCTCTACGTACAGTGTGTGTCTCAAGCTTCATTACTGATGCATATAGATTAAGGGAAACTCCATCTCGGTAACTGGCACTATATCTTTTTGTAAGAATTGTCACAGCAGGAACACAGAGGAGCAAGTTAATAAATTTACCTTGAGGCTCCGTGACTTGAACAGGATGGGTGGATTTTAAGGACTGGATGGAAGAGAATAAGTCTTAAGACCTTTGTGACAATATTATTTCAGACAAAACACATACACTTTTGGGACACATTATGCAAAATAATAATAAATCTGACCCTAGCATAAGTTGATGGACACCATTTACTTCCAAAAAGGTGGATGGATAACTACAGACATTTCGAGAGATAGACACAGCTGGTGAAGATAAAGGCACTGGTCTCTGTAACAGGGGAAAATTATACTTTGCAGTATGAAGGATGATACAAGAAAGACATGTGGCAGCTTGTCATCACAGCTCTTGCGCCAGCCTTCATAAATACAGTAAAACGTCAGACTATGCATGTGCTCCCTCTGCACAAGCAATATGCAATGGGTAATTCCCACTTAAAAGATCACACTGTAGCTTACATGCAGAAGCTGAATATGAATCTAGACTTAACCCAGACCCTAGAAGACAGGTAGATTGTTTCTTAACTGAAGGAGGTATAGAAAATGGATGGATAGAGAGGGCCTGATACTTAAGAAGGAGAAAGGCATACCATTTTTGATTCAAAGCTGCTGGGATCAGTGTCCTCCACTGGCTCAGATATGATCTGATCTGGAAGAAGTGAGACAAAAAATGATTCTGCAGAATAGTAAAGCACCGTACAGGCTACATTGAAAATAGACATTTTAACCCACATCCTGTTTGAGGAATCCATGTCATTTCCTTCACCACAACTTGTAAAACTGTGTGATGACACACGATAGCATTTTTGTCATATGGTCAGACTAACACTAGCTACCTGTATCTGGCACTTTACTTCAGTTCCATGCCAATTCCCATGAGTGCATCAAAGGTCCTTCCTTAGGACTTTAGCTGAATGTGAAGAATCATAATGCAGTGTTTATGCAAAGCTGCTTTGCGTGACTGAAAAGCTGATTTCAACACAGATTACATGCACGGCATATATTCCCCTATATCATTTTGTACTTAATGTCCAATGATAAACCATTTAATATGAATTGCTCAAACACTCAATGATTTAGAATTTGTAAGTAATTTCAAAAACTTAGCGAAAAAACAGAAGAGTAGTTTTTACAGGAACACAGTTGGACCAGATTAATCTGTCAGTGGTGCCTTCAAAGTGTGCAAGATGCCGTAGAACATCAAAATAATTAACTGTTAGTGTGCAGCATCACACCATACGAGGATGGTATTTAGGGAATTTAATAACTTTAGTGCATTGAAAATATCAGGTTTAGAAGTCATGCACTAGACAGATGTATTTATACACTAAATACTAGTAAATAAATAAATAACAGTCATGTCAGCCCAACCTCTCTAACAAACAGTAATAGCAACCTTTAAACTAGTCAACCAGAAACTTTTACACAAGTTATAGAAAAGGTCTTCTGACGACAACAGGACATGACCAGGCCTTGTGTCACCGGAAGGTGTGCGGCTTTCTCAGTCTAAAAAACTGATACGGGGAATTGCTAGTGATCACGGAGCTCTTTGTGTAGCCTTGAAACACCACAGGAACCCCCCCTCTCTAGCTGGTCAGAGCTCTGCTGACCTTTCTAGAGTTACCTTATGTGAGACAGGCACTCTTTTCTGCCCACTGAAGGACTTTCATTTAAACATTTAGTAATGAACCCCAAGGGAGCATCCACCTGACCTTCAAGCATTTAAAAAAATATTAGGATTTTAAGTGGGAGAAAACTGGTTTTGTGTCGTAGAATCAAATTGAGTGAAGAGTAATAGACCGCATGATGTCAGTTATTTTACAAACTGTCTCACACTGAGCTTGCTTCAGAATTAGCTCATCTGTTGTCTTTTGACCCTTTGTTTACAAGTAATCATTCCAATAATCAGTGTTGGGGAGTAGTTAACTACAAGTAGCGACGCTACTAACTTAACTACATTTTTCAGTAGCTTGGCAGTAGCTCAGTTGCTTTTTAAACAGTGTAGCTTTTCCAGTAGCTAACTACTTTTTGCAGCAAGTAGCGGTGTAGCTGCGCGAATTCAGCGCGATGCAAGGATATTCTTCTTCTTAGATTACAAACTCATTTTTTGCCATTACCGCCACCTGTTGTTTAATCACGCATCTTGCGGCTAATGGTTCACTGACGTACAGAAGTGGCAAAACGAAACCGTCTTTCCGACAGTCATTTTGAGAAACTTCTCTTGTGTCGAATTAACAGGTCAGGCACTTCTGCTTCAGTTTAGTTAAGAGAACAAATTGAGTTGCCTATACATTTTGTTATTGCCTGCTCTTATTAGAAGGACACTGCACCTCAATTCTCGACTGATGGTGTGAAACCATTCCTGTTTTGCTTGAGTGGTATAACAATAACAGTGACTAACTATGCCAGTTCAACTAAAATACTTAACATTTTCCAAGCGTTCTTACTCTTCAGTTGAGGCTTTTGTAACATTACAAATTACAACCCTTTGGAGGTTAATGTTTTGGATGAGGTTTCAGTGTACTGCAACTACACCAGATAGTTCTTTCCCTGCCAGTGCCACATGTGAGCGGTTGTTCAATGTATTTTCTTGCCAAAATGCAACCATCTCACAATCGGTATTTTTGAGAAAATGTTCTACATGCAATTTACGTTGGATGTATATTTTGTTCTTGCAATGTTGTATTTGTTGCAATTTTGCACTTTTGACAAACAGTCAGATATTTGAGTGTTGTGTGTAATAAAACAATACTCTTTGAAATCATAATTGTATTGCATTGTTTTAAACACTAAATATTTTACTTAAAACATTCCTCAGACACTTATTCACTTATTTATAATATACGTTGTTCAAAAAAATCAAAAGCTAGCTACTTTTTGATAGTAACTTGTAGTGTAGCTAACTACTTTTCCAAAAGGGTAGCTTGACTGTAGTTTAACTACTTTAACTTACGAGTAGCTTGTAGCTTGTCAAACTACAGTTTCAGAGTAGCTTCCCCAACACTGCCAATAATTGCTTAATAGGACTGGGCAATTAATCTACTTTTATTTTCAGTTATAATTTTTGTTTCTAATCATTATCAAAACAAAACAAAAGAAAACGATTGTGCCACGTTTAATTTAACAATGCATGTTATTTCCAAATTCAATGAATCGTGTTAAATTTTAAAATATTGATCAAAATACCCTGCTTAGACTGCTTCCTCCATGACCCGACCCCAGATAAGCAGCAGAAAATGGATGGATGGATGGATATTGACCAAAATAATCATGATTATGATTTTTGGCATAATCAAGCAGCCCTATAATTAAATTTTTATGTAATTAAAATAAAATGTCTCACATTGGGGAAAAATGGTCACTCTGACCATCAGAGTAAATGGACAATTGCATGATGCTGATTTACAATGTGACATTGCAGAGTGTGACTGTTCTTGTCAGACAGTGATGTCAAGAATATGAGATGTTGACAGCTGACAGTGTAATCTTCTCCACCGGTGAGATGATGTTCAGCAGTGACTAAATACCAGTACTGAATGGTGATTAAAAAAATTGAGGAAGAAGATAATACATTTTGCAGCATTACAATACTGATTTTTTCCAAAGAGTACAGAAAGTGTAATTTAAATGAAAATAAAAGTTTTTTCAAAGTTACTTGTTTCATAATTTAATCTCAAAAATAGAGCAGGTACAGAGTCAGCCAGCGTGAAGCACCCCCGATGCTGGGGGTTAAGAGGCTAGAGTTCAAACTGGCAGCCTTCCAGGTAGGGTCATATTAGGTCAAAGGCTAAGCCTGCCAACCCACTCCCAATACCCCCCCACCCAGTCCTCAAGGGTAAGTAGGGAACAATAACCCAAATCAATAATAACCCAAATCAAAGCAGATACATATTCAGGAACATGAAAATAAAACAGAGAATAGCTCAGGATAGGGTGGCTCAGAAAGATGTCATAGCCCTGTATGTGCTCTGATGAGGCAGGCACAGACCACACACTGTTTTCAACCACAGCCATAAAGCTATGGGGAAGGCTTACATGAGAACATCATTCCGTATCACATACATGCACCAACATAGGCCAGCGATCGTGTTACACCAGAGGAGGAGGAGGACAGGTGGACATTAAGAAGTGTGAGGAGGGTTCCTGGCAGTTGCATGCTAACCAGTCACTCAATCTGCTGCTGGTCAGTTCACCAGTTGCTCTTTACATCTGAGCAGTCATTATACTGCAGGGATCTGTGGAAAGCACATGGTTGAATCCCACTCATCTGCCACATTCAAATCTGATTTTGCTGGTGTTAAACATACAGCTGACACACTCTTAGTACCAAGAAATTCACCATACATACATAAGAAGATTGTCCACCTACTACCTTTTCCTAGTAATTTCTGTGTGGTCTGTCATGTCTGTTAATAATAAACCACAATGAAACATCATTTCTCACGCAATAACAGCAGCTGTACTTTACTGAGCAGTACATAGGAGACTCTATTTGACCAGAACAGGACAGAACAAATATTGAGTCAATCTGATGCGAGCTAACTGTGAAACAAATGAATAATGTGACTCATAACAGACGTTTCGGCACTAGAAAGGAAATTATTTATAAACTCCTAGATCTTTCAAGGCTTCTGATTAAGAGCAATGTGCTTTGCAAACAAGGAAGGGGATGCAGGAAAAGCAGCTGCAGTAAACACGAATATGTGATAAGCATGGTGTTTAGGATCTAAATAACCTTTGGACGGATATTCAAAACACACAGACATAGCAGCCAGATAAGATGATACTCTTCAGGTCAGCTCACTATCCATCCTAAACAAAGAGGTGTTACCGGTTTTTGCCAAAAAAAGTTAGAACTTAACTCAACTGTTTATGCTAATGTAAAAGCAAAGCTGTAGAAAGCGTTGTCAATTAAACAGGTCTGGCACTTAACATTAGCATTTTAGCATTGCAATATGTTGTGAACTATATGGTATTTTCCTGGGGCATTCTAGCCTTTCATCATGGTACAGGAGGGATATTTTAATGAATAAGAGCAAAATATTCCATTCTACTGTGGCTTTGCCCCCAGCCCACTCCACCTCCATCACAGACACGTCTGAGGCCTGCTCTTGAACTGCCTGCTAAATTCAGCCTGTTCTCAAGTTCATTAATCCAAACAGAGCCTGCTTAGCCAACAATTGTTTTGTCCTTTCGGGGAAGGCAGAGGCGTGTAAGTACTCGCCTGGGACAGCATTCAGAGGATGAAATGTACACCACTCCATGATGGATCCTTGGAGGACATAAATCCATAGAATCAAACACAGTGTTTCTAAAATACATATGTGTAGAGCTATGAAGAGAGCAGGATTTAAAAAAAATATTATTTAAAAACATCATGAAGCTACATAACATCTTTATAAATGCCTGCATGGTGCGTTCTTGGAAAATCCATCACAGAAATATGGATTTTAGTTGCTGTTAAAAAGCGTATAATACTTTCATATCGTCACCCTCTCACAGATCTGATTTTCTTATGCTCCCTCTACTTTGAAGGGTATGTGCATGATGTCACAGCAGGTGGAAGTCACTGCACTCACACCCATTGAGGGGCAGCATTAGTGTTCAGCTTGAATGCCGGAAAAACACATCCAAAATGTCAAAGAGCTGTTGTGCGATTGATTGTACAAATAGATTTAACAAGAAATATGAGCTATCATTTTAGAAACTGCGAAAAGCTAAAGTATCGGGCATGAATTGGTCATGTATACCCTACACCAAATGTATCAAATAGGCCTGGATCGGTCCTGATACCGATCCGATATTCGATCCTATTCGATGCTTCTCCACCTGATTTGATATATTTTAACCGAGACGAGCTATCATACGGCTATATTAAACAACACATGGTGCTGTAAAACCTGTCTGTGCAAGCTAACTCATAATTACAGTTCCAACAAACATTTTCACCCATACAGAATCATATTAGCCATTTTAACTGGTTTAGCATATTTGAAAATCGACATTTTAATGTCATTGGAAAGCTCATAATTGTATTTGATGACTTTTCACTCTGACAAACAAGATTTAGGATTATCATGGTCAATGGTCCATCCATTTCCTCCACCTGCTTCTCCATTGCAGGGTCACAGCAATATCTGTAATTAACAGACACCAAAACACAACATAACTACAAGTCTTTGAACTGTGGGAGGAGATCAGCGTACTCAGAGAAAAATGTGAATATGGGGATCATTCGCAAATGCCACACACACAGCTGGTGAGAAGAATCCAATTCATAACCTGGAAGCATGAGGCCACAGTGCTACCCACAGTGCCACTATATACCATGCTCAGTGGCTAAGTTACTTGGTAACAATGGGTAATAAATTGTCCTTTAGTTCAAGAGTTCATAATTTCATCTTTTCCCCATCAAAGTTATTTATACTGATACCTGCCTGTCTATTAATAAGCATGGTTCAAATACAAAAATGCACTTATCAGACCACAATCTACTAATAAAATGTGCTTTCTGCACCTCCTTCATCCACTGTAGTTTTAACTAAATGTGATGAGATGTCACATTTTCCTCTTGAAATGATTTTATGCTTGTCACTCTGAGAGAAGAGTTTCGTGTTTCCAAAAAAAAACTTCTTGTGAACAAATTGTTCAACATTTGCACAATTTGTGAAAAGTCTTGTGGGTAATCCAGAAGCTCTTTAATCCCTAGGAATCCCTGGGAGTTATGGTAAGGCCAATAGCTGCCATAATGAATGCATCCCTTTTTTCAGGCAATAAGCCTGACCAATCTAAAGCAGCAGTAATCAGACCACTACTGAAGAAACCAAGTTTGGATCCAATGGAGCTCAGCAAGCACTGGCTTCCTGTTAGGTACAGGGCCGACTTCAAAGTTCTCCTAGTTACATATAAGGCACTTAAAGGTCTAGCACCTGGCTATCTAACAGAATTACATGTGGAATGGGGCAAGAAGGACATCTGGGGATTTTCACTGTTCTCTGTACTTCTGCTCTTGAGTACTAGAACTGGTCTCTGGCAATGGAAGGTGATGTAACATGGGTACCTGAGAATACAAGTATGGTCAAATATGCATACTGAGAACCTCCCTTTGTTTCACAGGGGCTGTGTCCTAATTCAAGGGCTGCATCCTTCTAAGGCTGCATTCGAAGACTGAAAATGTCACAGTGGTGCTACAAGGCTGTCCTATTTTGAAGGCTCCTTCAAATGTAGCCTAGAAATGCATCCACCCAATGGATCCTTCACAGCCAAACATATCCCAAGATTCATTGCACAGAGGTAAAGTGGGTGCGTCCCAGCTAGGCAATTGGAGTAGTGCTTCGTATTCAAGGGTAAGGGGAGGAACAGCTGGTGATGAAAACAGGAAATTACCCTTAGACCAAATTGTCAAATCTGACTACAATTTGGCTGTGTCCAAATTCAGGGGCTGCATCCTTTGATGGACCCAATCTATGAAAGTGTAGCCTTTACAGACTGCGTTCTTTGAAGGTTGAACAGAAAGTATTATCAAATGGGATGGTTCGACCCTCAAAGAACGCAGCCTACAAAGGCTACTCCGTAGACCACATCATTTGAAGGATGCAGTCAGACACAGCCAACATTTTCACAACCCAACCTCTGGTCAGGTAGTCAGACCTTTGTTAATATTTCTTTTCACGACATCAGGTTCCTACGGACTGCTTGTGAGCAATCTCCATCAGCTCAGAATGGTATATTCAGGCAGATATTCAAATTTTGGATTCTTTTTGTTTGTCTGTTTAATAAAAAATTTTGCATAGGACCTGCACTTTTGCCTGACTGTGTTTTTATTGATCCCGCTAGGTACCCTAGTCATGGTGTTGGTGTGCATAAAGGCTGCCACTATTACGCTGCAGCAAATTCAGTAGATTATGCCAATAGGACAAACAAATGGAGAAATGTATGTAATTAATCATTTCCATTTCCATTTTTTCTGATCCCACTCATTTGGAGTAATATAAATATGGCTGCAACAAAGGCAAGATATGCCAAATTTCATATTTCAGAACCAAATTATACCAAAATACCGGATAGTAGCAATTTAAACTGATGGAAATACAAGCTAATAGACCACTGTAGTGAGTTCTGTAATCAAACAAAGGTAAACACTTAAAATGACAAGCAAAGAAAATGGATTTTCCTTCAGTCAGCGGAATCATTAACACCAGTTCTTGTCAAATAATAAAGTAACCACTATAGTTTGCCGTTATTGTACATGATAAGCATTACCATAAAGCAGCGGGATGAATGGATTGGGGAGGGAAATCACGGCTGAAATATAACATTGTACGCATGTGCAGACATGCAAGGTACAAATCGGGCAGCCAGTATGGATCAGGTAGTGACATGGTAGAAGAGATCTTACATGACAATGCCAACTGTCAAATGTGACAGGCAGTCGATGAGAAAAATCAGATACGTAGGTGAGATTCTCAGTTTCGTTGCATTTTCATTTTCCAATACCAGTAATAACCAAATATATATAGTACTATAACCATCAATTGTCATACCATATATCACTACAACCCTAATTTTATATATGTAGACAGACACACACAACTGAATGAGTCAGTCAAAAAAATTACAACGCTTAATAAAACATTGCTAAAATGTCTATGTGGAAGATCTGTGCAAATATGTTAAACATTGCTTGTCAATGCACCCTTGTTATGATACCAATAAATCTGCAACCTTTTTACTGAATTAAGCAAGCATCTCAAGTTCTTTCTGTGAGCAATGTATAAACCAGTTCCAAGTTCTGTAGAAGTGTTTGAGGGAGCCTTTTAGCGAGAATCTTCTCACTCTGTGAGAAACAATATTTCTTTATTACTTCAATTTTACTTCGATCCACCAGTTGTGAGTGGGTGGGGAAGTGGGCTTCCATTTAAGAATTATTGGCCAGTACAGTGGTGAAGGCAGTAACATTCTGTGTGGCTATGGGCGTACTGGGCTCAGGAAGGATTCCAAATAGGATTCTCATGGGGCTGTAGCTCATGACTGCATTTGAGACATCTTGGAGTGTGTGTTAAATATTTTAGACCAAAATTCAGATAACCAAAATAAAGTCAGCAAGTGATCGTTTAAACCTATTACGTGCCACACTTCTGTCTGGATATAAATCACAGCTCTGCCAACAATTCCACTGGAGTTGTGGATGTACAGTTGAAAGTTGATTAGTTACATGTATGATTTTTATTTCTCCTCTTAAGTAAAATTCTGCCTTTGTCTGCCAGGGACAAAGAGGCGGATTTGTTCTTGGGACTAACTGACACACACAGAACAGCAGCCACTCAGTGATCGGTTGCTTCAGAAATGGTGAAAGTCCAACCTAGTCAAACAGCCTTAAAAACGCTGCTAACATATGCGTGACATTTACCTGGTAAACTTGGACAGAAAGGACACATATGGTAACACAGTTATGTGTCATACTACCTGAAGAGGTCAAATATTTACAACAGTGAACATACACTTTTTGTTTCCTCATTAGGAAATGTGATTCATTCAGAAATAGCCTTAATGTATGCCTCAACCTGTCCTGATGCCTATGCAATTTTCTAAAAATGACTTGCGTTTAAAATAGCTTCAATGCTGTCCCTAATGGAAATTCCAGATGAAATCAGTACACCCCCTCAACAACTTATAAAATGGGGTTTTTGGACTGCTGGTTTACACCATCAGATCTACTGGAGCAGGACAGCAGATACTGTTTCTAACCAATTCAGCTCAGCTGCCCCCCAAAAAAAAACCACGTGAAACCATGGCCTGAATATCCTTCAGGAATTCTTACTATATGTACATTTAAATGAATGGAAAATTCTTCACACATATGGTTCTACATCCCAATCCCCACCTCTACATACAAAGCATGTTTCTTTCTTATAGAGAACAAGCATTTTAAAGAAATTGTAGAGACTGGTACCATTCTTCAAAGGGATTTGAATGCTATTTTTGAGAGGTCTCGACACGTCCAAACACGCTGCTGCTGTTTAAAGTTTTTTTTTTTTTAACACAAATTTCACGAGGAAAACTTCATGACATTTAGAATCACCTTGGTGATGCTGGAAAAAACGATTAACGCGTTCGGAGTTTTTCAGTTAAATGAGCAAAGATACCCAAAGGGGAAAAAAAGTTTATTAACCAAATCAATGACTCGCGATGTTCATATTGGGGGATTACTCAAAAATAAAACTGCAGAGCGGCACACCTTTAGATTTAGATTTAGATTAGACTTTATTAGCCTTACCAAACTAATATTATTCTAACGGGTTCAGCTTATCTGATCTTAAACTTCCCTTGACTGACTTTAATAATACGATGGACAATATGCTATAACCTAATTTATAATATTAATTGAATTAAGTTCGACCCACGACCTCGGATACCGAAATACTTTACACATATCTGCACAGCATTTTTCCTAATAACTGACTAAACTACTACCTGATAACGTTTCACACACCCAAATGGATATGATGTTTTTCCTAAAATTGGAGGATACTAGTGTAGAGGATACAACGTGGTATTAATTGTTCCACAAACGCGCTAATGAAAAGTATATCTTCCTTACGCATACTCTGAAATTAAATAATTTATAACTTACCAGTCTGCTCCTGAAACGCCTTCAAACTCGCCATATTTATGGCAAACGTTTAAAAGTTCAGCCTTTACAAAATTTACACAGTCCGGTTGCGGAGTAATGTCTGGGAAAAAGAAGGCGAAGGTGTGTGTATGCGTGCGGGTGTTCGTGCCGATACAGCGCTCACAGTCCCTGCGGACGCCCCCGACTGCGCACACGGTTCGCTTCTAAACAGCGGAAGTCTTCACCCTCAGCGACTTTTCCCCTATTCCGATAGCAAAGCTCGCGCCCATCTGATTCTGTGGCGAAAAGACGCACTTGTACTTTCAAGCCTTGTATTTTCCATTGCATGTGTCTCGTACTAAACAAGAAAAGGTTTTCCTTTCGATGATGCTTCTTAGCTGTAATGGGCATATGACTTCGATGTACCAATAAAAATGGATCAAATTATTTTGCGGCGGCAATCAAAACAATAACATTGGTATTTATTTTCATGCCCTGCGCTTCCTGGGATTGGCATCCTTATACCTGGAGAAGCGATTATAGAAGATGTTTAATAATATGTATAACTACTTAGAGCAGCAGGGTGGCTCGTGGGTAGCAATGTCGTCGCACATCACGGCTGAAATTTTAAATTCCACCCCTGCCCTCTGTGCATGGAGTTTGTATATTCTACCTGTGTGGGGAGGCAGTTCTAGGAATTTTTAAGCAGGGTGGCAAAGGTATGTCTAGAGGTGGCCACAATATTAATGCATTGTTAATGTGCACAAAAATAAGTTATATGTATCAGAGCATGTGAGCGGAGCCGTTGGAATTTGGTCAGAGCGCTGAGCGGTTTTTTAATTAAGGCTGGAGCGGTTGCTCTGTCTCGAGCAAATACCGTTCACACTACGACTCCGAGGCGTGCCTAGATCTACCCAGTATTCATCTGTATCAGTGGCGGCTGGTGAAAAAAAATCTTGGTGGGGCTGACGTACCAATAGATTTCCCTTCCTAGTCCAGTATAAGCATTCAAATGAACAGTCAGAAAATGACAACAATTTCACAATCATAATTTAATTTCCTCAGTTGGCTGGGTGATATTTATTTCGGGCTTGTGGGTTCCCAGCTCCTTAAGGTGGATTTTTTCCACCATCGTCCTTCTCGCAAAAGGGTAATTCAATAACGATTTCACCGAATTTGGCGGAAGCTGCCCCTCAACTGTCGTCGTCGCCATCATCTCTCTCTGACTGATTGACCTGAGAGCAATCCAAAGCTTTCCCGCATTTTCTGTAGCAGGGGCGAAATTTCCAGCGCCCCAAAACCATTTAATTTGGCGATGCTGATAGGCCAAATCTTTATTATTTTCGCCTAGCAACCATACACGATTGGCTATTTCGCTGCACTTCTGGGGCGCTTTGATGAGCGCCCATGAAGAGAAATGATTGGTGGAAATCTGTCGGTGGAAATTCACTGTTGAATGAGAGTCAGTCGGTGGAAATGCTGTTTAAATAATTCAAATTGAATGTAGGCACACACTATTAAGTAAAACTGACATTGACTATATAATCCTTACATCCATACATCCAGTATGCGGCAGTTCCTAATAATCCTTTAGGTGAGTGTGTGTGTGTATATATATATATATACACTCACCTAAAGGATTATTAGGAACACCTGTTCAATTTCTCATTAATGCAATTATCTAACCAACCAATCACATGGCAGTTGCTTCAATGCATTTAGGGGTGTGGTCCTGGTCAAGACAATCTCCTGAACTCCAAACTGAATGTCAGAATGGGAAAGAAAGGTGATTTAAGCAATTTTCAGCATGTCATGGTTGTTGGTGCCAGACGGGCCGGTCTGAGTATTTCACAATCTGCTCAGTTACTGGGATTTTCACGCACAACCATTTCTAGGGTTTACAAAAAATGGTGTGCAAAGGGAAAAACATCCAGTATGCGGCAGTCCTGTGGGCGAAAATGCCTTGTTGATGCTAGAGGTCAGAGGAGAATGGGCCGACTGATTCAAGCTGATAGAAGAGCAACTTTGACTGAAATAACCACTCGTTACGACCGAGGTATGCAGCAAAGCATTTGTGAAGCCACAACATGCACAACCTTGAGGCGGATGGGCTACAACAGCCGAAGACCCCACCGGGTACCACTCATCTCCACTACAAATAGGAAAAAGAGGCTACAATTTGCACGAGCTCACCAAAATTGGACAGTTGAAGACTGGAAAAATGTTGCCTGGTCTGATGAGTCTCGATTTCTGTTGAGACATTCAAATGGTAGAGTCAGAATTTGGCATAAAAAGAATGAGAACATGGATCCATCATGCCTTGTTACCACTGTGCAGGCTGGTGGTGGTGGTGTAATGGTGTGGGGGATGTTTTCTTGGCACACTTTAGGCCCCTTAGTGCCAATTGGGCATTGTTTATATGCCACGGCCTACCTGAGCATTGTTTCTGACCATGTCCATCCCTTTATGACCACCATGTACCCATCCTCTGATGGCTACTTCCAGCAGGATAATGCACCATGTCACAAAGCTCGAATCATTTCAAATTGGTTTCTTGAACATGACAATGAGTTCACTGTACTAAAATGGCCCCCACAGTCACCAGATCGCAACCCAATAGAGCATCTTTGGGATGTGGTGGAACGGGAGCTTCGTGCCCTGGATGTGCATCCCACAAATCTCCATCAAGTGCAAGATGCTATCCTATCAATATGGGCCAACATTTCTAAAGAATGCTTTCAGCACCTTGTTGAATCAATGCCACGTAGAATTAAGGCAGTTCTGAAGGCGAAAGGGGGTCAAACACCGTATTAGTATGGTGTTCCTAATAATCCTTTAGGTGAGTGTGTATGTGTGTGCATATATATATATATATATATATATATATATATATATATATATATATATATATATATATAATATTCCCCCCCCCCCACCCACATCTGGGAGGGCGGCGCCCAAGCGCCCCATATGGGCCAGCCCCCACTGATCTGTATAATTATCAAGACTGTTACACAAACAGTGTTGCCAACTTAGCGACTTTGCGAGTTTTTATGGAGTTAATTTTGTGCCAAAAGTATTAATCAGAATTTTGAAAACAGCAAGCAAATCATTAAGTATCAGAATGAAACTATGTTTTCCAAATATCAAAAAAGTCCAATAAAATCATTTTTTCCTTCTTCTCTAATTTGTTTTGCTTCTGGAATGTTTTTCTTTGCTTTTGATTTTTTTTTTGCTTCTGGAATGCTTTTTTGCTTCCGACTTTTTTGGCACCGTTTTAACGGGTGGGCGGGCCTTAGCAGCTTACACGTCTATTGGTCAGCTGGAATTTGGAATGAACACGCCTTTAACCATCTGAGAACGCCCACTCCATGACACTTCAGAACATCGCAACGTAGCGGGAAGCTCCAGAGCCAGTTTACAGCATTGAATTACATCTTTGTAGTTCTATAATAGTGTACTTTTATTGGGAATCGGTGTATGCAACACATATTTCGCATTCATAAAATGTCACCAACCCATCCAGTTCAGTAACTTTCGCATCATTTTCTCACATTGCCATTGAGAGATTTTTTTCTATTGTCATTTTTTGGTCCGTTTAGATTGTTAATGTAGATTTTATACAAAAAAATTGTGGTTAAAAATGTTAACTGTTCACTTGTTTACTGTGACTTGTACACTTAAGCAAACGTAATAAAAGTAACTCCGCTAGAGTGTCTCTTTGGGGTCACTTTTGCCGGTACCAAGTCAGGATAAAGGAGAAGGGTTGGAATTGTGATATAAAATAAAACAAAAATCGACAGAAGAAAGTTCATTTGTAGTTCTAAACGTATTTAGGGTGTTTTAATCAATTTTTGTCTCTCCCACGACATTATTCCTGTCTCCTACAGCGTCCATTACAATCACACAATTATGCAAATGAGGCGATGGCGTTTACTTACTTCTAGCGCCTTTTGGGACAGCCAATAGCTACTTTCTTTGCTGAGGAGTTGGTAAAAGTGTAAACAATTTGGCCGAGATGGAATTCGCAAAGTACAGTGGTACCTCGGTTCTCAAACTTAATCCGTTCCGGACTCCGGATCGAATCCTAAAAAGTTAGAGTTCTGATCGAATTTTCCCCATAAGAAATAATGGAAAACCAATTAATTGGTTCCCGGCCCACCAAAATTACACCTAAATATGTTTTTTTTTAGCATGTAAACACAAAATGAACAGGATAAAACAAGAAGAGCATTTTTTTCTTAATGGCTTCCAAAACGATAAAGATCTTATCCCAACATTACCCCATGTCCTGCCCCGATTGTCCGCTCCTTCCGTGCCACGCCCCCTCGTTAACCTCGTGTGGGATCCCCATGTGATCAGCTGTTTCTGGTTGTTGTCATTAGTCCTCTATTAAGTCCGCGTTTCAGTTTGTTTCCCCAGTCATTGGATGCGTTCGACTTGCTTACAGCACTGGCTTAAAGCAACGCATTCTGATCTTGACACAATGCATTATGGTTAGATGCATTGCGACCTCTCACCCGGCTGCACAAACTGGAACCGCCTCCGTGACGACACACCTTTGCCTTTATTGGCTGAAGAGTTTAGTTACACGCATGATGTTTGTATCCCTGGCAGTTCCGATGCGTAATCTGCTATTTCTCCCGAATATCACATACAGTAAAGCAGTGAGAACTGGTTTTCAGTTAATTTACCTGGTAAAATAAAGTTTAAATAAATGACATAAATGCTCTAATAGTAGACATAAGTTAGTGGTTTATTTATTGTTAGTTACTGTAATGTTGCGCTGCTTTATTTGGTTAATCGTCCAGTCTGTGAAGAAGGCATTCAAGTAAGAATTGCATTGTACTCTGTACATGACAATAAAAACTTTGAATCCGGTCCATTGTTTATTTTTATTATTACTCTGTATTCGTTCATTTGTTCGTGAATAGCAGACTTTTAGGTTGTAACATTTGTACAACTATTACGTAACTTTTTGGTGAGCAATGGCTAACAAAATTATATAAAGTACAGTGTATTACCTGATACAGTATTTTCAATAAAATAGCATTATCACCAACAAGCGCTGCTACTACAGCAAATGCGAGGCTGACACTGAAGCATTACCTTTTGTTTCTGCTCAGAGACGTGCGGTGTGACTCATTTCCTGGCGCGTACAATTTATATTAGGTCAGATCGAGTTCTAGGTCAAACTGCATGGTTTGTTCGACTTTCAAGAAATTCGAATTCTAGTGAGTTCGAGAACCGAGGTACCACTGTACTTCACAAAGGAAACTGATAGGTCATACAAATGTACTATTCTTATCAAACATATAAATGACAATAATGTAGAGCAAGAATAACAATGTGGTGAAACTGTTTCAGTGAGTAAAAATTCACTTTGGGAATCTAAAGACACCTCTCTACGCCAACACGTGGAGGCCAGTGCAAAACATGAGCAAGTTTTATATGGTTGTAGCATATCAAGTCTATAAAGTAAAAAAAGTATAAAAGCCTATAAAGTAAATACTGGTAATCAAATAAATTAGTTTTGTTATTCAAAGTAGGCCTAGGTCTAATAGGATTTTTTAAATTCACGTAACGCTGTTAGTGAAATTTGATTTTTTTTTTTTAGAGAGAGAGACTATTTTTGTGTGGAATGCCATTGCCAAACCTAGCTGTCCGTTGTTGCCCATATGTTGTTTAAAAATAAATATTTTCTGTTCTGGGTGACAATGTTGTTGTTGCTCATATTTCCTTATGATACAATGCTTTGGTTTAAGGTGACAGTTGTTAGGCATGCAGATTATTTGTTCATGTTTTAGATTGGAGCGATTTCACTGTAGTGATGGGAAGTTCGGCACAATTAATTGATTCGATTCTTTCGAACTGTCCGTTGTAATGAATCGATTATAAAACCGATTCTATAATTCACTTTTTTTTTCGTCATATGACTCAACGAATCATGGGATCGGATAATAAATCTGTCTCAAGGTTACGTTATTTGACTGAAAGATAGCGCTGATGTTCAACAAAAATGTTCAGCTTGACTATTCACAATTAACAAAAACTATATAAAAAGCAGAAAGGGTGTCGATGCTGAATAAACATGTGTATATACACTCACCTAAAGGATTATTAGGAACACCTGTTCAATTTCTCATTAATGCAATTATCTGCTCAGTTACTGGGATTTTCACGCACAACCATTTCTAGGGTTGGATTATTAGGAACACCATACCAATACGGTGTTTGACCCCCTTTCGCCTTCAGAACTGCCTTAATTCTACGTGGCATTGATTCAACAAGGTGCTGAAAGCATTCTTTAGAAATTTTGGCCCATATTGATAGGATAGCATCTTGCACTTGATGGAGATTTGTGGGATGCACATCCAGGGCACGAAGCTCCCGTTCCACCACATCCCAAAGATGCTCTATTGGGTTGAGATCTGGTGACTGTGGGGGCCATTTTAGTACAGTGAACTCATTGTCATGTTCAAGAAACCAATTTGAAATGATTCGAGCTTTGTGACATGGTGCATTATCCTGCTGGAAGTAGCCATCAGAGGATGGGTACATGGTGGTCATAAAGGGATGGACATGGTCAGAAACAATGCTCAGGTAGGCCGTGGCATTTAAACGATGCCCAATTGGCACTAAGGGGCCTAAAGTGTGCCAAGAAAACATCCCCCACACCATTACACCACCACCACCAGCCTGCACAGTGGTAACAAGGCATGATGGATCCATGTTCTCATTCTTTTTATGCCAAATTCTGACTCTACCATTTGAATGTCTCAACAGAAATCGAGACTCATCAGACCAGGCAACATTTTTCCAGTCTTCAACTGTCCAATTTTGGTGAGCTCGTGCAAATTGTAGCCTCTTTTTCCTATTTGTAGTGGAGATGAGTGGTACCCAGTGGGGTCTTCGGCTGTTGTAGCCCATCCGCCTCAAGGTTGTGCATGTTGTGGCTTCACAAATGCTTTGCTGCATACCTCGGTCGTAACGAGTGGTTATTTCAGTCAAAGTTGCTCTTCTATCAGCTTGAATCAGTCGGCCCATTCTCCTCTGACCTCTAGCATCAACAAGGCATTTTCGCCCCCACAGGACTGCCGCATACTGGATGTTTTTCCCTTTGCACACCATTCTTTGTAAACCCTAGAAATGGTTGTGCGTGAAAATCCCAGTAACTGAGCAGATTGTGAAATACTCAGACCGGCCCGTCTGGCACCAACAACCATGACACGCTCAAAATTGCTTAAATCACCTTTCTTTCCCATTCTGACATTCAGTTTGGAGTTCAGGAGATTGTCTTGACCAGGACCACACCCCTAAATGCATTGAAGAAACTGCCATGTGATTGGTTGATTAGATATTTGCATTAATGAGAAATTGAACAGGTGTTCCTAATAATCCTTTAGGTGAGTGTATATACGTATAAGTGACTGAACCACGGGTATTATTACACAGGTATAATAATAATAATAATAATAATAATAATAATAATATTGATAACATTAGCACGAATAAAATAGTTATTACAGGACATATGAATTGTTTATGTATGGTCTGTTTTTACATTGTTGATTGCATTCAGTCTAAGTCTTTGCAACAATTTCGCTGGAGAAATATCTCACATTTGCACTTTCCTTTTAATACAGGAAAAGACATGTGCGAGTAATTGGACCCTTGAAATGACATGAAAAGACAAAGTACAGTAATAATACTGTAAGCAGTCACATACAATAAGCACAAATAAACGTGTACAAACAGTTGTATAAACGCATGTGTCCGAAAACCCATAAGTTTGATTCGTTCATCGAACAGGCTCTCGGGTTTTTTGGAGTCAGCGAGTTAGAGACCAGTGGCCTGTACTACGAAGCGGGGTTACTGGCTTATCGGGGTAACTTGTCAGATTTAAGGTACCACAGTTTAAATGGACTTCATATTCGCTCACTTAAATTTTGCCGACTACCTTAAATCCAACAAGTTACCCCGATAAGCCAGTAACCCCGCTTCGTAGTACAGGCCACAGGGGTGCGTTTCCCAAAACCATTGTTGCTAACTTGAGTGGTTCGAACTACGTAAGTACGACGCAGGTGTTTCCCGAAACCATAGTTTGAACTACAGAGGTAACGATACTGCGGACTTATGCAGTACGATGCATCGTTAAACAACGCAGGTGTTTCCTAAAAACATAGTTCTAACGAACGTTCGCAAACACTGTCGTTAAGTTGCGTAGTTCGAACACCAGCTCACAAGCTCTAGTTAGAAGCGTAGTTCCGGGTAAATACGTCAGCAATGGTGGGAAATGCCGTCTAATACGGGTATAGTCACCGTGTAAGTAAGAAATGTAGATCTTTAGTATCTAATAAGGAATAATTTAGCTCTACGATCACATTTAATGTGAAGTTGTCTGAAAATGTAGTTTGAAACGTAATTGTTGTGTGGGTCTGTCACGCCCACGGGGGCGGCTCGGACAGGTGCAGGGCATCAGGGACTGATTACCTCCTCAATATAAGGACAGAATCAATCGCAAACAAACCACGAAGTATTGCGCTAATGAAAAGCCTTACTGAGCGTTATTCTGTCTCCCTTTGCTCCCGTCCCTTGCTTGTCTACCTATTGTGAGATCCTTACCTCTTGTTCCTTACCTCCTTAGTCCAGCTCCCGTCCTTGACCCGCCTGTCCTGCTGAGCCCGGCTTCCTCTGTCATCCAGCCAGCCTGTTCCCAAGTCCTGTGTGTGCCTGTTGGACTGACTCATCGGCTTTCGACCCTCGCTCACGGTTTACGACCACGACTACCGCTCGCCGCCTCTGGACCTGTTTGCCTGATCGCCGCCCCTAGAGAAGCCCCTCTGCCTCTAACCACCTCTCTGGTTACCTGGGCGGTGGTTCTCTCCATTCCTTGCTTCGCGGGGCTGACGATTGCCTGTGATACCTCACCCTTTGGCTTATTAAAGCTCTGCTTTGCCCGTACTTTTGGATCCTTGTCTCCCTTATCTACCCGGTGTGACAGGGTCTCTGGTCATAAGTACGGTAACTGTCCTTAGTGAGGGACAAATCTCAGACTGCAAAGTATTGATTAGCACAGGGGTGGCTAATTTTATCCAGAAAGGGCCGTTAGGCATGCAGCTTTTCGCTGCAACTCCGTGCTTAGAGTAGAACGTAGAGGACCGATCGAGTTTGCACAACTAGGTTTGAGCAACTGATCGAACGGTTATCCCAAAAAAAAACCTGCAAACACACCGACCCTTTCCTGACAAGATTGCCCACACCTGTAGTGGCATATGCAGTTAGTTTGTGTACCCTGTGGTCATTGTGCCATATAGTACACTTCGCCATATATAGAGGAAAAAGAGAAATGACAAAAAACATTACTAAAAATAAAATAATAAAACCCAATAATAAATCATTATCCCTTGTATGTGTCCATGTGTGTATTTGTAGCCCTATGCAGACCATTGGGTGTTGTGTGGTTTCTTCATTACACACAACTTAAGAGGGACAACAGTACTCCTTATTCACTGACAGCTGTCATTGCCATAATGTAAGAGAAGAATGACACTACAGCGGTCAGATACGAATCCATGCCTTTGTACTCGGGAAATGACGTCTGTAATGTTTGGATATTACCCACCAAACATGAGACGTCCATCAGACGTGCAGATCATGTCTAGATGGATTCGGTCGGTCCAGAACCATATCTGGATGTCTACACAACGTGCAAATCAGGTGCAGTATCTGCACGTCTAACTCTGACCCCTCTTGGACGTAGATATGTAGTTCAAGCTGAACGTCTAGGTAGGCGACTTTTGGACATTTGTAGACAGATTGTCAATTCCATGTAAACATTGTCAGCATCAATTCTGGTGCCTATTGTAGCTCATGCTGTTGTAATTTTAATGTTTTAAAATGTCCAAAAATAAACTGCTACACGTAAGCAAATCCCATAATCACAATTTGCCGATGCACGTCCGGTGTGTGGTTTGGCCAAGTTCTGTTGCCGTAGCGCTATAAAAAAAATAAATAAATAAATAAAAAAAGCCGACACTGTCGCGCATGCGCTCTTTTGCAGTAAAACGGTTGTGAGAAACTGCACGTCGTTGTGGACAAGTTTAAAGTTTAAGGTAAGTAGTATTTAGCATTGTTTAGTTGTGTACATTGTTTAATAATCGCATTGCTGACTTTTTTGCAAACCAATATGTCCACATAATTAATCTGAAGGTAAGACACATCTGTACATATGGAACTCCAAAGTGTTCAAAAGTATTATGAAATATATGAGAATGATATATATTGTGAAATACAGCTCATTATTGTGAAATATATTGCATTCTGTTATATAAATTTACTTATTGTGAAATATGATTTCATATATTTTTAGCAGAACGACTTCCATTTTGCAGTAAAGCGGGAAAAGTAAAGTATTTCATCATTCAGCGTCATGAAATGATGAAATAAGGCATCATGAAATGATGAAAAACGGCATTATTAAATAAATACTGATTTTGAAAAAATATATATACATATTTCACAATAAGAAGTAGTGCTAGGCGATAAAACGATCTCGATTTTTTTTATCGATAAAAAAATGAGGATGATCACGATGATACACACAGACTATAAAACTCGATCAACCAAGTTGGCTCCGTTTTATAGAATGCGCTGAGACAGACAACTTCATGGCCTATCGAGCAGAGGTTTACTGAACGCTAGCAAAACAGCCAAAAAAGAATCAATGGGTGCGTTCTACTTGGGCTTAGGTCTGTCTGCAGCTGACGCGACGTGGAACGCGATCTGCCGGCGGCTGCAAGGGTGGAGTATAAACTGACTGCAGCCAAGTCGGACTACTTATACTCCTCGTAGTCTGTGACACCTGACTGCAATGGCAGCACTACCAGAAGGGTGTAGATAAATCTATACAAAAATCACATGCATGCACATTACTTCTTTTACAATAACCAACTCCTGATACAAACTGTTAGCAGTGAATAAAATTATTGTGTATTGTGGCTCTGTGTAAAAAGATAGCTGCCAGGAAAATTATCAAATACATGTATTTCAAGGATTCAAAGTTACTATTGTCATGTACTCAGTACAATGCAATTCTTACTTGAATGCCTTCTCAGACTGGACGATTAAACCAAATAAAGCAGCGCAACATCACAGTAACTATGTGTATTGTGTATTGAGTGAATTATTGATGTTTAAATTCACTTAGTTTTTGGTTTAAATGTATTTATGTGTGTTATCATCTGATCTGATACTCCCAATAAAAATGTATTAAGAATGCTGTGTGAGACTTTTTGTACTGAATTTGCTTAATGATGCTAGGTTATTGGGGTGAAACATAATATGGTATTAGAATATATAGTGGGGATTATTTTGTAATGAATAAAGCTGTAAATACATAAATTATGTCTAAAGTAAGTCTACTGTATGTGTGACGTTAAAACGACGTCTACACCGACCATTTCCAGACTGTTTTTTCACCTTATACAGACGTCTTATAGTTGTCATAACTGAACATCCAGAGAACGTCTAAAAAAGACGTCATAAAAACTTTCATTCTGCACCCTCTGAAGACGTCTTTTCTACGGTAGGCCAAGACGTCTAAAAGACGTCATTTCAACGTCATATTGTTTGCTGGGTACATGCACCTGTCTATTCCAGTCAGCCACTAACATTCTGTAAGCGACAATGTCGGACCAGGAATTTGTAAGTGGTCGTAGTGTGACTGAAACACAATGAACTGCAATCAACGTAATTACAGATGGAGCGTCTTTCACAAAATGCAGTGTCATAGCTAAAAGTTCTTCTGTTTACCACTCCAAGAAGTGTCGCATTATTTTGGCACGATTGCTATTTTTCATATTATTGGTGTTATGTGACTGACACAATAAATTGATGATATATATATATGTGTGTATGTGTGTGTGTGTGATTATTATACATTTATATGATATTACACAGTTCACGAGTTCACGAGGCTGTGAAAGTAGTTTGTTAGTTGTTGCGCACGACTCGCCATGAGTCTGACCAGTCAGCGCTGGAACCATGGTAGTTCGAACTACGGAAGTCCCAACTAACTAACGTGGTTTGAGCTACTGTGGTATGACGGTTTTGGGAAACAGACATACTTCGGATGTTGGTTAGTTTCAACTACCATAGTACAATCACTGTTGCCAACTTCTCAGCAAGGAATGTCGCTATTGGTTGTCCCAAAAGTCGCTAAATGACGCCATCGCCTAATTTGCATAATGTGCATGTAATTAAAATGGACGCTGTAGGAGAGAGGAATAATGTCGTGGGAGAGACAAAAGGTGGTTAAAAAACACCCTAAATACGTTTAGAACTACAAATGAACTGTCTTCTGTCGATTCTTGTTTTTTTATATCATAATTCCAACCCTCTTCCTATATCTGGGCTTGGGACCGGCAAAAGTGACCCCAAAAGAGACACTCTGGCGGAATTACTTACTCTTAAAAACTGTCATACTTGGCGGAGTTTTTGGCAATAAGCCAGGACAGGATCAGCCAGTGGTGGATTCGCGCATGCGCAATTGATTTGCAGTCTGGACGCGGAAAGGTGAACATCTCCTGCTCTGACTGCAGCTGGGCGGGGCTGCTGCGTGTGGACTCTCCGCCTGTGAATGCTTTGGGACGGGAGGGGAGCCCACGGCAGCACCCGCTGCTCGGTGAGGAGAGTAAGAACGATACGTGCTTCCACGTCAGAGTCTCCAAAAGTCTCCAATAACACTAGAAAAAGTCGCTAGTTGCTTTTTTGAAAACGAGTCGCCAGAGAGGTCTAAAAACTCGCTAAATATAGCGACAAAGTCGCTAAGTTGGCAACGCTGAGTACAATGCATCGTTAATGTTAACTTCTGTCGTTGTTTGGGAAACGCACCCCAGGTACTCGGCCGTTCGGGTGTTCTCGGCACCAGACGGAAGTCTACGAATGCAAAAGTGACAAATGTAAGTGACGAACATAAGAATAAACCTAAAAGTGATAGACAAGCGCAGATGGAACATGAAAAATAAATCCAAAATCGCGGGGGATGCTTTTGGATGTTGAATAGCCAAAGATCAGTTTTAAAATAATTTTAAAAATCGATTCGTTCAGACTTACGAATCGGTTCAACCCGTTCACTAAAAAAAACGAGTTAAAAAGAACGATACGTTCGCGATATGTATTACTGATAATAGACTAAGACATAAATTGACAGGTTAAATGTACAAATATAACTGTTGATGGTCAATCCTATTTTGCATAACATTTATAGTCAAGTACAGTGGTACCTCAGTTCTCAAACTCATTAGAACTGGAATTTCTTAAAAGTCGAAACAACCAGTTAGAAAAAAATTTATCTAGAGCTCGATCTGAATCTCAGAATTCAAACCGTGAACCCCGACCTAAGATAACTTGTATGCGCAGGGAAATGAGTCTCTCAGCGGAAACAAAGAGTAACGCTTCAGTCTCAGCCTCGCATTCGCTGTGATAGCATTGTGCATGTTTACACTAGTTGAATACATATATTTAGACAATAAAAATACATTTAGACAATGATATACAGTAACAGTAATTATTATATAACAAAAAATTCATTTAAAAATAAAGATTTCTTATTATTTTAATATTAATAATAAACCATTAATACATTTAATTATAATATTGTCCTGCCGAGCAGGCGCAGACGTTAGGGTATTGGGGAATATGGGGTTTAATTATGAGCAGAATCGGTATAATGTTATGAGCAGAATTGGTAGCAAAGGGCAGCCCTAGCAGAGTCCGAACACCCACCGAGAATAAGTCTGACTTGCTACTCATTATACGAACCAAACTCTTGCTCTGTTTACACAGGGACCTGATGGCCTGCAAAAGCGGACCCCATACCCCATACTCCTAAAGCACTCCCCACAGGACCCCCCAAGGGACACAATCATATGCCTTTTCCAAGTCCACAAAACACATGTGGACTAGTTAGACAAACTCCCTGAACCCCCCAGGAGCTGTTCCAGCGTTCCAAGACCAGGACAGAATCTACATTGTTCCTCCTGATTCCAAGGTGGACCCTCCTCTCCAGTACCCCAGTGATTCATGGGAAGGCTGATGTTTGAACACATCATCCAGTCCCCTTTCGTAAAGATTGGGTCCTCAAAGGCATTGTCCCCAACCTCCAAGCAATGTTGAAGAGGTGTGTCAGCCCAGACAGCCCAGCAACATTAAGAGCTTTCAAGAACTCAGGGCAAATCTCATCCAACCCTGGACCCTTACCACCGAAGAGTTTTTTTTTTAATACTACAGTGACCTCATTCCCCATGATGGGTAAGTCTTCCTCTGAGTCTTCCAGCTCCACTTCCTCCAAGGAAGGCATATCAGTAGGATTCAGGAGGTCCTCAAAATACTCCTTCCCTGGCCTGACTATATCTCCATTTGAGGTCAACAATTCTTCATCCCTACTGTAAAGAGCATGGGTAAAGCCTTGCTTCCTCCTCCTGAATTGCCTAACGTCTTGCCAGAATCTTTCTGAGGCTGACCAAAAGTCCTTCTCCATGCTCTAACCAAACTCCTCCCATACTCAAGTTTTTGCTTCAGTAACTGCTAAAGTCTCATTCTGTATAGCCTGCCAGTACCTGTCAGCTGTTTAAGGAGTCCAACAAGCTAACCAAGCTTGGAATGCCTCTTCTTCAGCCTGACAGCTCCCTTTACCACTGATGTCCACGACCAGGTTCAGGGATTGCCACCGTGACAGGCACCAACAATGGAGTCTTAGAACATGGCCCATTCAGGCTCAATGAGGAATCACCTTCCAGCACCCCATCCCAGGTCTCCAAGACGGCTGGATACTCTGAACTAGTGTTTTGTGACTATACACAGACAACAGTCAAAGCCTGTTCCCCATCAAAGTTAAAGGACCTCTTGTTCACCGGGGTAAACTCCAACATACTGGAGTCAAACCAGGGGGCTATAAGTTGACCCACACCTGCCTGGCGCCTCTCACTATGGGCAACTTCAGAGCAGAACAGAGTCCAGGTCCTCTCCAAGAGTTTGGTTCCAGAGCCTGAGCTGTGTATTGAGGTGAGCCCAACACTATCTAGTCGGTATCTCTCTACCTCCCACATTAGCTCAGGCTCCTTTACCACCAGAGAGGTTACACTCAATGGTCTTAATGCCTTCGACTGCCTTCCGATCTACATTACAACTGACCCCCACAGCCCCTCCTGCAGGTGGTGGGCCCACAGAAGGGTGGACCCATGTAACTCTTTCGGGCTATGCCTGGCCAGTCCCCATGGCCACCAGGCACTCGCTCACAAGCTCACCCCCAGGCTTGGTTCCAAGGTGGGGCCCCAGTCTTCCCAATCTGGGCAGGGTCTCATGGTCCTTCATCATAAGGGTCCATTTGAATCGCACTTAGTCTGGCCACTCACCTATGGCCAAATTTGCCAATACCAGTGGCAATTTCCCCCCAACAATATAGCTCCTAAGATCACAGAAGCACACAAATCCCTCCACCATGATGATGTGGCAGTTCATGGAGGGGTAAAGTCAAACTGCTGAACCAATATCTCATTAGAACAGAGATCGCCTTCTTACTAAAATATTAACAAGATTTAGCACACATAGCAAAAGTGGTCTTTGTGCATCTCTGCCCATGGACATCAAAGGTCTGCTATTGAAAACTGCTTTATTATCAATTTTATTATTTTTTTACATCTCTGGCATAATAGGTCAACCAGAAAAAGCCCAATACTAACAAGTTGAAAGGAGCCATATCGCCACCTATTGGCCTTGCCATACTTCTGTCAATACATTGATTCCCCTCCTGTGCATGTTTATTGGGACAAGGACAGTAGTCTGATTAAATGGTGCAGTTGAGCTATAAAATGGTACCACTGCCTCCCACCTCCAGGACTCGGAACTTTCAAATCATTCCCCCTTCTCTGGGTGTGGGGAATTTGCATGTTCTGCAGAAAATGTATGGGATTAGTGTAGTAATGGTCACATTTGTCTGTCTTTTAAGAATAACTTATAAAACATAGATTGAAATTAGTCTTGGCTTACACCATAAATCAAGTTTTCAGCTATGGCATCAGAAACTGCTCTTTGTACTAAGCTAACCACATTTCCTGCCCAAAGTCAATGTTGGAACAGCATTCTGAGCCTGAACGTGAGACGCTATGATGCAATTCAGATTAAGATTGACTTTATGCTGCTCAGTTTCAAAAAAAGTGGAATATAGGTTCCCTAGTATTCTCTTTTTTGCCCTGTAACTCACACTGATGCCAGTGGGTACTTATTTGCAGGCTGCTGATGTATTTTGAAGGAACACAGAGTGAGTTCAGTTTACCAAGGAAACACAGGCCCACAAGTTCCTTCCTCTCTATTTTTGCCCAGAGAACAGAGAGCTGCCTGCTTAAATATCTCAAGTGGCTTTTAGTAGAAGTGCAGGGAAAGTCAACTTTTGTTCCTGCAAGCCATAGGATTGCCTTCCACATGAGGGATCTCATAAAATATCCACAGGCCTATTTCGCTGCACAAATACATTTCACTGAAGCTGACGATGTATGTAAATGCAAAGGCACCAAAGCCTTTCAAGATTCTGCATAATTAAGTTGAGTCTCTAAATCAATCCTGACTGTAACTGAAGTGAAATTCTGGAGGTGTGTCTGGAATGTGCTTACAAGCAAGCAAGTAACTGAAAACAAATAGTATAAAGTCAACTCCAAAATTACTGGCAGTCCTCCACATGAGGATAAGTTAAACATTAATGAATAAGATAGACCACAAATGCAATAAGTGACATTTTGGGCTTAAACAAGAGTGCAAACCTTACATTTCATTTTTATACAATTTATACTATTTTTAATAATTTTTAAACTATTGGCAACCCCAAGCTTAATATTTAGAGACTTAACTAGGTTGGAGAACATTTGTAGTGGGATCTTGGTCCACTTCTCCATATAATATAATTCCAGTTTCTTATTATTCTTGGGCTTACACTGGTGGATTGCCCTCTTCAACTCATACCACAGGTTCTCAATGGGATTTAAATCTGAAAACTGAGAGGGCCATTGCAAAACTTTGTGTACTCACAACCATTTCTGTGTTGATTTAGATGTGTTCTTGGGATTACTATCTTGTAGAAAGGTCCATCTGTGGCCTAGTTTCAACCTTCTGGCAGAGAGAGCTAAGTTTTTGGCTAAAAGGTCCAGGCATTTTGTAGAATTCATGATGCCGTTGATCTTCACAAGGGCCCCTGGGCCACTTGCAGTAAAACAGCCCCAAAGCACTAATGATCCACCACCATGTTTGCCAGTGGGAACTAGGAGCTTTTCTTTATATGCAGCCCCCTTTGTTCCCCAAACATGTTAATGGTGCGTATGACCAAAAAGTTCAGTCTTTATCTCATCTGACCACAACACGATTCCAACTGTAACTCCAATCGTACTTGGTACTGGATTTACCGATGTTGATGAATTACAGAGAGATTTTGCATCTGTGACATCATATATGTTGCCCTAGTAAACAGGAAATGGTTGTAGACAGCACATGACTTCCTGTGCAAAAGAAGCAATATAAAGACATATTTTCTACACCAAGGATTTAGACTTCTTTGGTATCTTTTAAGATATTCTTCAGGAATTCCAATAATTTTGCTCTGTAAGTTCTTAAAAGATTTCTCAGTTGTGAATATAACGTAATGTTCTTGAAGGAATTATTTTTATTCGGTAAGTGGTAAGCAACTTTCAACACATTGTAATGGAAATTTTGATCGTTATATGCATTGTTTATTTTTTGTTACTGTTTTTACCCCTCTTTCTTTGGGGTTGCAAATAATTCTGGAGTTGACTGTATATACCGATCACTCACTTGCTTTTCTTATTGCCCACCTGAATATCAACAGTGAGACTTATATACAGATGCATATATACTAGGGCTGTGAATCTTTGGGTAGACAGCGAATCGATTCGATTCACGATTCAGAGGTTTTTGATTCGATTCAAAAACGATTTTTTCAAATCAGAACGATTCAATTCGAATCGATTAACAATGAAATTTGATTCGATTATTAACGATTCTATTCTGTAAATTTTAGTATAGTTTATATTGTGACGTGCTCTCTGAAAAATTGCGAAATATTCATCTGTTCGTTGTATTTCCAAAGTATTTTAACTCAGATTTACAATGTCTGCAAAGTGCAACGGACTTGTCAATCTTTCCATTTACTTTGTGAAAACCGAAGTAATCCCAAACCTTTGATCTCATGTTGGCTGGTGCCTTGCAAATTTCTCCTTCTTCGTTGCCCTCCATTGTGCACTGATGCGTTTATTCAGATGACAACAAACAGGCGCGAATTGAAGATTAGCGACGTAATCCACTGCGCCACTGCAGTGAGGGCGCACTTTACGTCGCAGACGCAACTAATTTAAGATTTATATTTATTTTTTTAAATTATCCATCGTATATTCGTTATATAATCGCGATTCATTCGATTTTAAAATATTAAATCGATTATTGACTGAAACAAACGATTCACGATTCAAAAATCCATGTTTCAAGATCGATGCATATGCATCGGCAGGATTTGTAATCGATGCATCGAGAAAATGAATGAATCGTTACACCCCTAATATATAGACCACAGATGCATGGTCAGCTTATGATGGAACTATAACAGCCCTCCATTTGTACAGCTGAAATACATCTTTGAATTACTTTGCAAAAAGGTAGCAAAGGTATATATGGAAAGTGTGCCAGGTGTTTAAGACAAAGGTACCAGAAAAGAAAGGTCTTTTTAATTAATTTCCATCTGCTCATTAGACTGCATGAAAACACTTGAGATTAAATGGAAATAATTAGGGCTGCCGCAATTAGTCGATGTAGTCGATGACGTTGACGCTGAAAATGGGTTGACAATATTTTAGATCGACGCATCGTTTTTAAAAATAATTTTCATAAAATTATGAGTAGTTCAAATTATCACAAAACAAAAAGGTGGTTTTACACTGTGTAAAGTGTGATGGCATACCATAGCGTCACTAGCGCTATGCACGAGCACAAAAGAAAAAGCACAGGAGGTATTCTGGATGATGGACCACCAGAATAGGCAAAACCACCCTAAATGCTGCCTATTCATGTTTATTAAATTAGCATTAGAATGGAGTTTTTTAAATATCTTGTCCTTGTAGTTGCTAAATACATTCATTAAAGTTGTCTGCCTGCTACATTAGAATCTCCATTGAATAAGTGTTTATGAAAAGGCTTAGGCTAAAATCTGGGTTTATTCTATACTGACTGATGGTGCCAGTGTGTGTGTTCGTGTGTGTTGGACTTGTTAGGACCAGCTTACCTGCTTACCAATATCGTAAACTAACACTGAAATGAAAACGGACACTAAATAAAAGAAAATAATTCCTGAACTGAAATAAAAATGAAAACCAAATTTACGAAAAAAAAAAAGCGTCTGACTTTAATTTGTACCACCAACGACCAATATCTTTTTACATTCTTTAACCACAGTATCTCCTCTTTTAAAATATGTTGTGGCTGCTGATCTGTCTTTTCCTTCATTGCGACTTCAGTGCTTATCTTGTGTCACATGTGACCTACTCCACTAACCAAATTTATTAAGCATGAGGATATACACAAAATTTATACAGATTATTAACTTCTGGGCATCACAATATGATCTCAACAGTATTTTTAGGCATACTACCAATTTGCTTATCAAATCGTGGTTGAAAATAATGTCCGCAGTGTGCCGAAAAGCCAGTGTACATTATCTAAAGCCCTGCAATGGCTGACAGTTTGTTTGATTGTCAAAATAAAATTAACTTAAATATTAAAATTAACTTAAGACTGATTTTCTGGAGGAAAATTAAAATGTTCAGATTAAATCAACCAAACGATAAAATAGTAGATAGATTAATCTATAGAAAATTATTTGTTAGTGGCAGCCCAACAAATAATAAAGTTCTAAAGCAGGGGTCTCAAACTCCAGTCCTGGAGGGCTGGAGCCCTACACATTTTTGGGTTTCCCCTCATTTAACACATCTAATTCAAGTCCTTGTGCTAATTACCACACAGCTCTTAAGCTGAATCATTTGTGGTGGAAAAGGGAAAGAACTAAGCTACACAGGACTCTGGCCCCCCAGTAGCCCTGTTCTAAAGCATCATTTTTTTTGTCATCTGTAAAGATGACAATGACAATGCTGCCATCTGCTGTACCGAAGCGGTATGGTAACTCAATATAATTTTAAAAGTTGTGCAGCAATAACATGATCAATGAGATTCTCTCTGCAAACTGTGACTCAGACAGCATTTTTTTTTTTATCTCACAACATTAAAATCTTGTAAGAGAGGTTTTCCATCCTACCTGGCCTCTGATGAACCACATCTGATCACAGGCTGATCATAACTCATCAGGTGGGATAGAAAACCAGCTGGATGATGGCACTTCGGGTTCATGGTATACACAAATGCCGACAGGGCACGAGGCACTGAAAAGGCCTTCAATTTGTTTTTCAATCTCTGCTGAGGACAGAAAGAGACTGAATAGGCTGATCCGGAGAGCCAGCTCTGTTCTAGGATGCCCTCTGGATTCAGTGGAGGTTGTGAGTGAGGAGAATGGTGGTTAAGCTGTCATCCTTGTTGGATAACATCTACCACCCCATGCAGGAGACTCTGAAAGCACTGAGCAGCTCCTTTAGTGGCAGGCTCCTGCATCCAAGATGTGGGAAGGAGAGATTCAGAAGTTCTTTCCTTCCAACCGGTGTCAGACTCTACAACAAAGTCCTTGCAGCTGACCACACGCACTTTGACTAACAAACACACACATCCAATACACCATGGTAGTTTCTATGTGCAATATTTCTCATGTGCAATATTAGTTCTTGTCAATGCATGTCACTCCATTGCGTGCCTGTCCATATATATATTTCTTCAGTGTTGTACATATATTTATATGTCCACTCTGTACATAATATACATACATACACTCTATTTATACATACATACATTTATCTAAGATTACATATACATATATACTCAGCAAAAAAAGAAACGTCCCTTTTTCAGGACTGTGTATTTCAACAATAATGTTGTAAAAATCCAAATAACTTTACAGATCTTCATTGTAAAGAGTTTAAACAATGTTTTCCATGCATGTTCAATTAACCATAATCAATTAATGAACATGCACCTGTGGAATGGTCGTTAAGACCTTAACAGCTTACAGAAAGTAGGCATTTAAGGTCACAGTTCTAAAAACGCAGGACACTAAAGAGACTTGTCTACCGACTGTGAAAAACACCCAAAGAAAGATGCCCAGGGTCCCTGCTCATCTGCGTGAACGTGCATTAGGCATGCTGCAGGGAGGCATGAGGACTGCTGATGTGGCTAGGGCAATAAATTGCCATGTCCGCACTGTGAGACGCCTAAGACAGCACTACAGGGAGACAGGAAGGACAGCTGATCATCCTCGCTGTGGAAGACCACGTGTAACAACACCTGCACAGGATCGGTACATCCGAATATCACACCTGCGTGACAGGTACAGGATGGCCACAACAACTGCCCGAGTCACACCAGGAACACACAAGCCCTCCATCAGTGCTCAGACTGTCCGCAATAGGCTGAGAGAGGCTGGACTGAGGGCTTGTGTGTTCCTGGTGTGACTCGGGCAGTTGTTGTGGCCATCCTGTACCTGTCACGCAGGTGTGATATTCGGATGTACCGATCCTGTGCAGGTGTTGTTACACGAAAACCCTTTACAATGAAGATCTGTAAAGTTATTTGGATTTTTACAACATTATTGTTGAAATACACAGTCCTGAAAAAGGGACGTTTCTTTTTTTGCTGAGTATATATACGTTTATATTTTTTAATCACTCATCCATATTTATTTTTCCAGATTGTTTAGTGTACGTTTTATACTGCACTGTTGGTACAGTTTTTATTCCATTGTTTTTTAATTTTGCTGCTCTTGTACTGTCCACTTTCTGCCGTGACGATGCAAATTTCTCACTTGCGGGACTAATAAAGGATTACCTAAACTAATCTAATTTACTTCCACATGGAAAATGACTGAATTGTGAAGAGACATTAATGGGAATAACTGTCTGAAATCCATTATATTAGGTTTATTATTATTATTATTATTATTATTATATGGTTCAATTCAATTTATTTTTATATAATGCCTTTCACAATAGAGTTGCCCCAAGGTACTTTACATGGGTGTACTGTGATAACTGCAAAATCATAAAGAGAGAATACAAAAACAGAGAAATAGAAAGACAAAGAATAAGACATTTTCCAACATAGTGTCTTACCCCAGTTGTACTGGATCTGAGCATGGCTGAAGTTTTGTTTATAATGTTTTTTTGCTTACCCCACATTTTTTTCCTAAGCCATTTAATCTGCCTTCTTCACAGAGTGATTACACTACTGTATATGGACAAAAGTATTGGGACACACATCTGAATCATTGAATTCAGGTGTTATATTCAGACCCATTGCCACTGGTGTATAAAATCAAGCACCTAGATATGCAATCAAGTTTGCAAACATTTGTTGAAGAATGGGTCATTCTGAAGACCTCACTGAATTCAAGCGTGGCACTGTCATAGGATGCTACCTTTGTAATAAGTCAGTTTGTGAAATTTCGTCCATATTAGATATTCCACGGTCAACTGTAAGGGGTATTATTGCAAAGTGGCAGTGTTTAGGAACAACAGAACCTCAGTCATGAAGTGGCAGATCATGTAAAGTTACACAGCAGAGTCGCCGAGTGCTGATACACATATTGCTGAGGCACAATGCCAAGTGTCGGGTGGAGTAGTGTAAGGCATATCGGTACTGGACTCTGGATGGAGCAATGGAAACATGTTCTGTGGATTGAAAAATCATGCTTCTTTTTCTGGCAGTCTGATGGATGAGTCTGGGTTTGGAAGATACCAGGAGAATGTTACCTGCCAGACTTTTGGTGAAGGAGGGATAATGGTATGGGGTTGATTTTCGGGGGTTGTGCTAGGCCCCTTACTTTCAGAGAAGACATCTCTTAATGCTTCAACGTATCAAGACATGTTGGACAATTCAATGTTTCCAACTTTGTGGGAAAAGTTTGGGTAAGTCTCTTTTCTGTTTCGGCATGATTGTGGCCCAGTGCATGAAGCAAGGTCCATAAAAACATGGGTGAGTGAGTTTGGTGAGGAAGAACTTGATTGGCCCACAGAGAGCCACGGCCTCAACCGCATAGAACACCTTTGCAATGAACTAGAATGGGAATTGCGAGCCAGGCCTTCACGTCCATCATCAGTGCCTAACGCCACAATTGCTCTTCTGGATGAATGCGGAGAAATGACCACAGACACTCCAAAATCTTGTGGAAAGCCTTCACATAAGAGTGGTAACTGTTATACCTGCAAAGAGGGGACAAACTCCATATTACGATGGGTGTAATGGCCAGGTGTCCCAATACTTTTATCCATATAACATATTTTGGTAGTCTTAATAAGGTTGCCCATCTCATTTATGCATCAGTGGGAGTGGGTTGAACGTGAAAAATGGACTTATTTGGCCTGCCCAGAAGGCTTGGGCGACCACACCGAGCACACTACGGGTTTACCTCTCATAGTAACAAAATGTGTGTAGGTCAACTGGTGTCTCTAAATTAGCCACAGTGAGTGCACACTTGCCCTGTTAGAGACTAACATTTCTTTTACAGTTTCCCCGAGCATGTGCTTCCTGAGATAAGCTCCAGGGTTACTTTGACCCAGTGCTAGATAAGCGGTGATTACACGGAAGCTGTTAGCTGAACGATGTGAGAGGCGCCATCTCCATTGATCATTTTTAAAGTAAACAGGCGTCTCCCTTATTCCCTATTGTGTGAAACGTTTTCCAGAAGACAAGCAGCTAGATAAGCTAAAATGTACCTTATACACGGTGTGTGTATGTGTTTAACGGACGTCTGAGAGATTATTACTGTTCAAGAATTTGCCGTTACCTCACAGCGCACTGTTTAAAACCTTTAGTTTGACAAAGTTTGTCGGGTGATTGTCGAAAGTGTAACTTACTACCAGAACTGCAACGTGAGGCTATCTCAGGGACGTCTGCTCACGTAAATGTTTTAAACACGTCTAAATGTTAGACGTTTTAAACTACTACTTACTTTATAATCTACAACAAAAACAATACTCACCGCCACACGCATAGTCAGGTATCGTCATCACGCACGAGTGGGCGGCGTTACGCTGACGTCCGGCCAATCAGCGACCGAGACCTGTGCCCCAGGAAAGAGGTAGATGATATGGCAGCTTTGTTAGCGGCCAGGTGGAACTCGCTTTTGTTAACACGCTTGGATTGAGGATCATGAAGATGTGGTAGTGCGAAGTCGGCGGCCGCGGAAAAGCTCTGCAATGTTTTACGTGATTTTCGTTTCAGTTTTGTGCGGAGCGCTTGTCACTCTGCTATTGCAGCTTTTGCTCTTGTACCGGAGAAGCCCAGAGCCCATCGCCAGGACAGTACAGTATGTCAAAGCATCGCCCGATCCTGCATTGAAGGATTACCTTCATAATCAACATGTCGAATTGGGCCAGCAGCCGGACAGCGCGACATCCGGATCATCCAAACAACAAGAAGCCGTGTCCCCTAGGCAGCAGGAAGCGGCTGTCCCCAGCAGTAGCCCTAAACAGCCGCCGCCTTCCCACAGCGAGCCTCCCCACATCCCAAAGCCGGAGACTTGTAATTTTCTCAATGCAATATTTCTCTTTTTATTCCGAGAGCTCCGGGACACTCCCGTGGTCAGACACTGGGTGATTAAGAAGATTAAGGTTGAGTTCGAAGAGCTGCTACAAACGAAGACTGCTGGTCGGCTTTTAGAAGGACTCAGTCTCCGGGATATATCTTTGGGAAATTCACTGCCTGTGTTCAAAACGGCGAAACTTATGACGCCGGTGGAGGTTGACGAGGATGGCATGCCCGACGAGCTTAATTTTGAAGTAGACCTGGAGTACAACGGCGGGTTTCACCTGGCCATCGACGTAGATCTGGTGTTTGGGAAGTCCGCATACCTCTTCGTGAAGATGACCCGGGTTGCGGGCCGGCTCAAGCTGCAGTTTACCCGCATGCCGTTCACACACTGGTCCTTCTCCTTCCTGGAGGAGCCGCTTATAGACTTCGAGGTGAAATCGCAGTTCGAGGGTCGACCCCTGCCGCAGCTCACATCCATAATCGTCAACCAGCTGAAGAGAGTCATCAAAAAGAAACATACTTTGCCAAATTATAAAATCAGGTAGGACGTTTTATTCACTTACCGCATTGATGAGTAACCCCTCTTCCTTAAGTTACGTGCTCTGCGTTTCTATTTTTCTGCGATCAGAACTACTCGTCATTGTCTTACAGTGCGCCCTTCGTATGGCAAGCCAAATTCTATTAGTATACGGCTTACTCGTCATAACTTAATTCTTACTAGTAAAAGTAACATTCTTAGTAGTAAAAATACAATTTTTGTAATACAATAGTAATACAATTTTTACTAGTAAGAATATGAATTCAAGATATCTATAATGCAATTATTACTAGTAAGTGATCATTTTTACTAGACTAGTAAGAATTGTATTTTTAGTGGTAAAATTCACATTATTGAGCTCTGCAATTTGATTTTTGCTAGTCATATATTCCCACCGACTTCCATGGTACATTGGCCTCATATCCTGCATTCAGTTTTCACTAGTGAAAAGTCATGTAGTAGAGCTCTATAATGTAGTTCTTACTAGTAAGAACTCCTTGTAGATATCTATAATCACATTTTGACTAGTAAGAATTCCAGGTCCACATATACATAATTTAATCACAGATCTCTACAATTACATAATATAGATCTGAAATTCACATTTTGGGCATGTCTAATTTAAGATCTCTACATTACAATTAAATGTTTATTAGTATTAAAAAATCAATTACTATTAAGAAAGGAATTATAGAGCTGTACAGCATGACTTTTTACTAGTAAAAATTGAATTCAGGATATGTGAGGCAATGTATAATGGAAGTCTATGGGAATATGTGACTAGTTAAAACTGAATTATAGAATTCTATAATGAATTCTTACTGGTAAAAATTATCATTCTTACTAGTATTAATTGCATTATAGACATCTTAAATTAATTTTCTTACTAAAAATTGCATTACTATTAAGTAAGACTTATTTTTACTAGTAAGTAGTAACTTATGACGAGTAAGCCTTTGACTAATAAGACAATTTGGCTAGCCTTTTTTTTTTTTTTGAAGTAGACACTGAAAAATGACCTGGTTGGGAACATTCTAGCATGGCTTACACCTGTTTATCATCTCCTCTAGCAGGCACATTCTTGGGAAATTGTTGTATGCTGTCATCCTATTTCTGGAGTGAGGGCTTTTAGTCCAAGTCTAGTCTTAAGGAAAAAGAGCAGCTCTGTTACAAACAAATCTTTGTGTGATGATTTCTGGTGACGTGTCATTTTCTTTCTTTATGTCAGTTATGTATGTCCTCCCACATTATACCAAACTTCTCGGTTGCATCAGCAGTGACATGGTTTGGAACATGAACTGTAAAATCATGGCTCTTTGAATGTAATGCTCAATGCACCGTGTCTTGCTTACATAGATAATTTCTGGGTTGTTTAGGTAGACAAGAACTTACAGAACTTAAGGTGTCTCCCATGCTTTGTAACCTGCCTTCGAAAGGTGCTGACCCAGTAACAGCCTAAGATGGATGGTCATTTGGACATGTGAAATTTGAGCAAATCTATCAGAATGTGTAAATCATCAGTTCAGTTTACGTATATATTGAGGCTTTTATAGTATGTGGGCACTTTTTCGGGTTTCACTCCAGTGTCTCCATCATGTACTGCTTATGTTGTAAGGTCACTTCCTCTGAAATGTGTTTGTACAAGCCTTTACACCAAGTTCAGTACCCCGAGATGAGATTCAGAGTTGGGTCAGAAGTGGTGCAGGTTTCAGTTGATGACTGTGCTGTTTGGTCATAGCGTTTACCTTGTTCACCCCAAAAATCATTAATAAGTAGGGATGTAATGAAACACTCAACTCATGATTCATGCTTCAGAGTTCATGATACGATTTTCTCACAATTTAACAGAATGAGCTGCAGACAAATTTATTAAAAAATATTCCTTTATCTTTCTAAACTGTGCAAAATGTATCCCCTTCTTAACAGTGCAACTGAAATTGAATAAAATACTGTTTTTTAAAAATCCCAAATTAAAATAAGTATATAATAAAAATCTTCAAATAAATAAACTCAGGCTTGCATGTGCAGCTTTTTAGCGTGGTTTGCCCTTTTAGTAATTTTTGCTCTGGTGTTGGTGACTTGAGCTCACTGGTGCTGGTGGACATGCTGAAGCATGTTCGTTGTGCAATTTGTGTATGTTATCAGTCTTTTACAATGTTTGCATGCAGTTTTTGTCTTGTCTGTGCTTCTCTCACCTTTTCGTTTGTGATTACCAGAAAGATAAAACTGGGGTCGCGGGGGGACTGGAGCCTATCCCGGGAACAAAGGGCACAGGCGGGAACCGACCCCGGACAGTTGCCAACATACCACAGGGCGCACACACTCACACAACTACAGGGCCAGTTTAGACTCCCCAATCAACCTATCCTGCATGGTTTTGGACCGTGGGAGGAAACCGGAGCCCCCAGTGAAAACGCATGTGAACATGGGGAGAGCGTGCAAACTCCACACAGAAAGGACCCGGGACTGAACCCAGGATCTTCTTGCTGTGAGGCAGCAGTGCTAAGCACTGCGGCACCGTGCCGCCCAGCGGTCGCTCACCATCTCACGTTTGGTCAAAACCAAAAACCGACGTGCAACATCGACGTGAATACACATTGATATCTGACGTTGAACTGACGATGTGAAATCAAATGTAATATTATACCAGTTTTTCTGTTAAAGTACTGTGAAGTACTCTTAAAGTAGTGATTCATTTTCCACATCAGCTGGTTTAAATCGTCATACATTTACATCGATTTTTAACCGATTCACAATTCATCGTTACATGCCTAATGGTAAGCTAGACAATGGATCCCTTTATGATAGTGGCTGTTACCTACAGGCTTTCTTAGTCTTGTGCACAGTGAGCTTGAATAACAAAGCTTTGTGGTTTGGCATGGAGATGACACCATGTCAAATGCCTACGGGGGAGGCCATTGACCACCTTACAGTTTGTGGAGGAAATGGTATGTGGAAACCTGTGAAGTTTCAGCAGGAAACTTGGGGGTTCCTCTGTGCTGGGAATGTTCTTCACCCATGGTTATGTGCAAGATGTCATTTTAACTTGCAGTCAGAAGCACTGGTACGATGGTGTCTTAGCCACTCCTGCTCTCATGAGCTTTTTTTTGTCAGTTGGATTGGTGTGTTAAGATGTGAAGTTTTGAAGCCTCCAGCAGTATTAAAAACTTACTCCTGTGCAGTGTTGATTGTTACACCATATAATCCTATTGAAACTATTCATGGCATGGTCATAGCAACCTGGAAAGGGAGTAACCCAGATGTATGTATGGCCACCTTCTCAGCCGGTCATATGTTTTTTTTTAGCTGATCTGCACCTTTCTGTTTTGGAAACATTTAGTCTATGCTGTGGAACATTATAGGGGACATGTGCACTAAGTTTCTGGTGCTGGGTTTTGTTGGTCCTGTGTAATTATTAAAATCCTCCATATAGAACACCACTACCATAACACAGCTTGATGGCTGAATGCATATAGCCCCTTAAGCTCTAGGGGAAATTGTGGTTTGGCATGGAGATGAGACCATGTCAAATGCCCATGGGGGAGGCCATTGACCACCTTACAGTTTGTGGAGGAAATGGTATGTGGAAACCTGTGAAGCTTCAGCAGGAAACTTGGGGGTTCCTCTGTGCCCCTCTAGAAGACAAAATCATGCAGTGGTGTGCGGAGCATGCTGAAGACACTTGCCGTGGAGTGGTTCTGGGGTTATGGTTTGGACGGAGTGGGCAGATGGTCCAGCAGTGGGGGGTTGGAGCAGTCTATAAACTGCAAGCTCTTGCCCCCAGAGCTTCTCCAGAGCTGCCTGAACAAATCATGGTGCATCGTCCACTTTACCTTAAGGGAAAACCATCCTTGATGGGATTGAGGCTCTATCGGGTGAGCTGCCTCTTCAGGTGTTGAGGCCTAGCATTGTACTGTGACTCACGTGAGTCTGTGAAGAATGTGTCCAGTTCTGTATGCTAATAAGACTACTATCCAGGGTCAAGATCTCTTGCTCCTCGACGGCTTCACTGTTGTCATTCTCACTGTTGTTTGTGGCTAATTCTGGCATGTAGTACTGAACATACTGTTGGACTGTTTCTGGTTTACTGTCCTATCCGCTTGGGTTTTTCCTGCGTGAGATGAGGTACTGTTCTCCTAGCCTTGACAGATTATGCCTGCCTCTCCATTCTCCCAAGTGTCCAGGCTTTCCCCCCTTGTCCTTTCTGGTGTTCTACAATGATGTGATCTGGCGCTCAGCCTCTTCTGGGTTACTGAAGGGTTACTGAGAAAGTTGAAGGTGATCTGCAGGCTCTCTGGTGTCATAGGCCACAGTCTCTTTATTCCTACTGTGCACCCCATTTTGTGTGGGAGATTTGGAGGAGTGTGAACTCATAACTCTGTTCCCACATTGTGGCTCACATTGATCATCTGGAGTCTGAAATCAATGCAGAATGGTTAGTTCTGCTATGGCTATGTGTGGTGTGGGTGTCCATGCTATGTGTGCTCTCATCAGCTGCTGGTTCTAGTGTGGGGGGGGGGAGGTACAGAGTGAAATGCCCTGTATATGGATGTTATGAGGGCTATGCTATGAGAACTGTGCTGGGAATGTTCTTCACCCATTGTTATGTGCAAGATGTCATTTTAACTTGCAGTCAGAAGCACTGGTACGATGGTGTCTTAGCCACTCCTGCTCTCATGAGCTTTTTTGTGTGTTAAGATGTGAAGTTTTGAAGCCTCCAGCAGTATTAAAAACGTACTCCTATGCAGTGTTGATTGTTACACCATATAATCCTATTGAAACTATTCATGGCATGGTCATAGCAACCTGGAAAGGGAGTAACCCAGATGCATGTATGGCCACCTTCTCAGCCGGTCATATGTTTTTTTTTTTTTAGCTGATCTGCACCTTTCTGTTTTGGAAACATTTAGTCTATGCTGTGGAACATTATAGGGGACATGTGCACAAAGTTTAATAAAACATTTAATAAAAAATCTTGCTTTGGGAGTTGCTAGCTTAAGGTGTTTTGCGCACTTGCTGCAGCTTGTGATGCTTAAGGGGCTGCTATTGCAACAAAGTGTAAGTGATGCTGTTTCCAGTGGGAGAAAAATTGTGGGGCATTTTAAGCCTTCACTTCCTGTGTATACTCTCTTGGAAGATACTGAAATTGAACTGCAAACGCCTCAAAAATGCATGAAACAAGATATACAAACAAGGGTCGCGGAGGGTCCGGAGCCTACGGACGTAAGGCAGAGAACAACCCAGGATGGGCCACTAGCTCATCGTAGGGCACACTCACATGCCAGTCACTCATACTGGGCACCTATGGGCAATTTGGCAACTCAGTTAGTTTCAGCATGTTTCTTGACTTAGGGAGGAAACCTCACAATGATTATTATATATATTATATATATATAATAAAAAATATTAAAGTTAAGAGGTCTTGTATGAGAATCTGTATCGATATCGGATCAGAACTGCTTTGGCCCATCCCTACAAATCGGGCATGCACAGTCAGACCAGACAACATTTTTGGGCAGCGCACTTTGAGTTGCGTGTACATTTTTTTAAAATTATGAAAAATTTGGAGGTTTTATGCTAATGTAAGTGAATGTTTATTGGTACTTTTGCTTACTTATAAGACCTACTGGTGAGCTGGTGCATAAAATGGGGGTTAAAATCTCAAAGTACATCGCTATGGGTTCTGGCTGCCTGTGAACATCATAGCCATGTCTAGGGCTGTCACGGTGAAGAAATCTTCCCTGGGGTGATTTAAAATGCATGTTTCGTTTGAAGATCCACTGGGCAGTCAACTTGCAATTGTTTTACATTGCACTGTAAGGCTGTTTGAGGGCTTTCCATGGTCAGGAGGTTTAGAAACCTCCTGTCTGCACGGTGGCCTATCAGGGTGCTGCAAGCAAGATGTGATTAAACACTTCAGTGTAGAGCTGTCACTATTACTCGATGTAACATGATTGACATTTTTTTAGTAATCGAGTAATTTAAAATTTTCCTTCTCGATTATTAAGTAATATCATGAAAGAGTGACGGCGCATAGCGGATGAAGGGTGAAAGAGTGAAAAACATCAGTTGTGTGGAAGCATTTCAGATTTCAAGTGAATGAAAATGCAGCTCTCTGTCAAGTATTGCAAAGCAGAACTTTAATATTACTACAACATGATTGTAGTACATATACACCTTGAAGACTTGGGTTTGATGGATCACCCAATACTGTGAGGTTAGCCATAGTTATCTGCCATTTAGCCTCTAGGTGTAGCCTAGTCTGTCCTTTGCATCACTTTGACTTTAAATCAGTTTGTTTAATTTACTGTCTGTTTCTGTCATAATAATAATAATAATAATAATAATAATAATAATAATAATAATAATAATAATATCGCTGCTAAAACAATGGTTAGCCCGGTCATTTAGCCACATCATCTTGCATAATACGGTGCATATTAATCATATAATATTAATAACTTTTTTTAACACATAGTGTATTATAGTGAGTAAGGCTGAACAATATTTGATTTTGCAACATTTAAGAGTTGAAAATAAACTTTATAGCCAAATAAAACTTATCTGCCATCAAAGTCTGTCAAATACATTGGTGGTACTGCCAACAGACACAAAGCACTGTCGAGAATCACTTGCTTTTGCTCAATATTGCCTTTATAAAATAAAAATAATTTCCATACAGCAGAAGTTGAATGTCTTTTTGTGGTTGGTTCTTGTTTGCGTATTCCCTCTTCACACATTTCGCTTAATTTCTCACAGATGTGCCGCATGCTCTGTGACTGAGTGAAACAGTAAGGACCAGAATGATTCTGATTGTGTCAAACGCATGTAGAGCTTATGCGAAAGAGGTAAATTTTAGCCGTTTTTTCTAAACATCTACTACATTTTAAAAAGGAACCATTGTTAGAATTGCGAAGCTTGCTAAATTTTCTTTCCTTTGACTGGCTAAAAATATCTTCGTGCAATGTATTGATGGTTTGAACCGAGCAGACTCTTGCGGTCCTTGTGATATGACATTTGCATGTGCATGAAATGTCAGGTCAATGTCAACATTGCAAATCATAGAATACTGTTTGGGCAGCACAGTGGTGTAGTGGGTTGTGATGTCACTGCCCACCATCACTTTGTGTGTATGGAGTTTTCCGTGTATGGAGTGGTCTCCGGTTTCCTTCCACTTTCCAGAAACATACATTTAAATGAACTAGATTGCTTTAAATTAACTGTATGTGTGACCCTGCAATGATTGGCTGGTTCCTGCCTGGTGCCAAATGCAGTGATTTATATTATATTGTATTATATTTTAAATGATTACTTGATGAATCGTCAGATTAATCAGATTACTGGATTTTTGATATAATCGAGAGTGACAGCCCAACTTTAATGGCATCTGTGATGGTGTGCAGTTCCAACGTGTGAACAGTGTTTTAATACAGAGAAGGGTCATAGAAAGTAAACATGGGCATGGGCTGCAATGTGCCATGGATCCCTGGGTGTCTCTGCTACTGTGTCCCAGTCCCAGCACTCGTTCTCCAGGCAGGGGCAGCTGGTGACTCGCTACCACCCTGGAGCGGTTCTTTTATCGAACTAGCCGCTCCCTGTGGGGGAAATGATCAGTGAGTTGATAGGGTCATGTTTCACGTGATTCCCTGCAGAGCCCAAGAGCCCTTCATAAGATTAGCGTAAGATCATGTGATTTAAAAAAAAAAAAAAAAAAAAAAAAAAAAAAACATACACCAGTGCTTTTGTGTGCATTATCTCCCAGTAAAGTCTGGCCCAGATAAAGGGACATGGGATGACCGCTGGCTCTCAGAACAACCCCCATCACATCCCCGAGTATGCTAAAGCACGAGGCTATGTGCTGTCGCTTGGGCCTCCCTATGGTCAGAGGCAGGATCCACAGGCACAGCTCTCTTGGAGCCAGTTTGATTGCAATGGATGTTGTGTTTTAAAAACCATCTGCATGCAATGGAAGACCAGGCCCCAGTGTAGTGTTGTTTACACACCCTTTTAGACAGACCCCACGCAACCCCTTCATGGCCTTGTAGTGTTCCTGTTTGTGTCTTGGTGCTCCATGTCAGCACATTGACGTAGGCTTTCATAGTGTAATGACCTGTTTTGGGCAGCTGTCAAGTGTAAAGGGTTATAATCTTTCGTATTAGTCCAATGTTTTGACTTAAGTACAGCTGTTTGGGGGCCTATTTTCTGTGCACTGCCGTGACCTTTGACCTTTGACTCGTGGTGTGATCTAGTGCTGCGTTCAATTTGAACTCGTAACTTGGAGTTTCTAGTAGGAAATTTCAACAAGAACGAAGTTGGAATATTGACTCGTAAAGTCTGAGGAATCCATACAACGCCGACCTCAGAATTCAAGATGGCTGCGCCCTTTATTCGTATTTAACTGGTAAGGTTAACAATGGCTAACAAAGAACTTGGCTAGAACTTAGTTCAATAATTTGCCTTATTTAAGGCAGTCTGGGCTAAGAAAGCCCATTTAAACTGCGATACCTTAAATCCAACAAGTTGTCCAGCTAAGCAAGAAATCCTGTTTATGAAACAGGTCCCTGGTATTGCTAAATGGCCTTCCAACTTGTACTGGAACGTGGTTAACTCAGGTGAGATGTCATTCCCGGTTCCAGGTTCCAACCTGAGGTAAACGGAACATAGCGTAGATGACGCACTGAAGAGGAAAGACCCAGAATCCTTTACATGGGAAGCATGAAAACACACATGCTCACAGCCCCCTGATATATGGGGGGAGGGGACAGCAGCACTTACGTCCTGACTGTTACGTAACCCTCAAATACGCTTAGGTCATTTCACCCAGTTTTTTTTTTGGGGGGGGATATTTATTTATTTATTCTTTCCCTGGAATAGGGTGTGTATTTTTTATGTCAGCATCTGTCTCTTCATGTGGGATGAGTCTGATTCTTTTTTTAATGCCCCCCCCCCCCGATTTCGGAGTTGGGTTACAGAAAGAGAGCCTGGATATATAACACCCAGGTCCTGTCAGCTGCTTGTCTGCCCTGTATTTTTATAATCCCTTCACCTGTGTGTGTGTGTGTGTGTGTGTGTGTGTGTGTGTGTATGTGTGTATTTTTTATTATTTTTTTTTTCTATGGTCTTTTCAGGATAAAGATCTGGGACGTGAGCCTATGCTGTACGGGTCCTAATTGTGATCTTGGTTTGGTTGTTTAAGCTGATACTGAATGATGGACACTTGTAACCATCTAAGTTACGGCCACAGCTGGTGCCATGGACACCCTCAGAAGAGGGAAACGTGATATGATGTGTTTCGGCAGATTCCACACCTTCCCTGGGTTTTTAGGACCACAAGCTGCTAGGTTTCCCACGTTTCCCCAGCTGGCCAGAGCCCAGTTTGCTGAACGCCACTTTAGGTGTTGAGTGACAGCCCATAGATGAAAGGTCTCACCCAGAAATATACAGCTGTGGAAAACATTGAGACCACGGCACAATTTTTTTGTTTCACTCATTTCTCAATTTATGGGTGTGCGTTTGTGAATAATATATTTATTTTTTGCAAACTGCAGCCTGGTTCTCTGTTTCTCATTAATGATGGGCTTCTTCCTTGCTTTATGGGGTTTAGGAGCCTGATACAAACTGTCCTAGCAGTGCACTTCACACCTGCACTTAATGTTTCCCATTCCTTTTGAAGGTCACTTGATGTCATCCCGTGATTCATGAGAAACTGTCAGATAAGTTAACGGTCATCTCTGGCATTAGAATGTTGCTTCCGCCCTTTACCTGGCTGGATTCTGGTCATTCGCAGTGTCTTCTGCTTCACTTTGTTCTTGTGTACTGCTTTTTGAGAAATGTTTAACCTAGAAGCATTCTGCTGCTCAGCAAATTTAGCATATTTGTATAAAATAGAGCAGTCACGATTTCTCAGTTAAGTTTCTCAGTTAAACTTGATTACTTGTTTATTAAAAAGCATCAATAAATAATTTCCTTCTGGATTACAATATGGCGGAAGGTAGATGACACATGCATTATGAGGGTCCAAATAAAGAGTGAAAGCATCATTTGTGTGGAAGAACTTCACATTAAAAGTGAATGAGAATGCAGTTGTCGGTCAGTATTGCGAAACAGGACTTGAATATCACTACAACATGACTGCAAAGCAAATGCATCTTAAAAGAAGACATTCAGGTTTGACGGACTCACCCAGTAATGTGAGGTTAGTCATAAATATGTCCCATTTAGCTTCTCACAGTAGCCTAGCCTGTCTTTGTCATCACTCTGACTTTATTTATTTTGCCTATTATGATTCCCGTATGTCAAAATAATTGCCGCTAAAACAAAGGTTTCCCCGTCGCTTAGCCACATAATTTTACATAAAACGATGCATGATAACCAATTAACATTAATTATTTTTTGTTAATGTATTACGTGTTTTGAATAGGGCTGAACAAAACTAAAAAAGGTCACATTGGGATATTTAGAAATTGAAAAATAACAATGTAGCCAAATGTAGAACTTACCTTTAACTTATCCACCAACATTCTGTCAAATAATTTTTTTGCCGAGAGTTGTGTCAAGACACAAACAGTGCCGACAAATCACCTGCTTGAAGTTGGCCCCCTATGTTTCAGATTTCAACCAAACTCATCTCAATCGTATGTGCCGCGTTTGTGCCGCTAAAATTTTTGTTTGTGCTGTTAATATAAATGTTCATTTACATGGTCACATGACACGAGTGTGAAGTTGGCCCCCCATTTGCGTCTGATTTCCGCCAAACCGATCGCAATCGTGTGTGCTGTGTTTGTGCTGGTTGGTGCCGTCAAAACTGTCCTTTGTGCTGCTTTAGTTTCTGAGATATTAATGTTTGTAAGGTTGCCCCCCCTCCCATTTGCGTCTGATTTCAACCAAACCGATCGCAATCGTTGTGTGTAAAAAGAAAATTAAAGTGGGGTGCATTATTCGGCAAGTCTGATTTCATAGCTGCCGAGATTTGCATCCCCCATTTTTCACGAGATGCATGTAATTCTCGGCAGGCAGGAAAAACTCGGCATAACACTGGAGTTAACCCTTTCCCTTGTGAACGCCAGACTCAGTGCAGGGGAGGAAGGAGGACAAATGGGGGGGGGGGGGGGACCTTACAAACATTAATATCTCAGAAACTAAAGCAGCACAAAGGACAGTTTTTACGGCACAAATGCAGCACACACAATTGCGATCGGTCTGGTGGAAATCAGACGCAAATGGGGGGCCAACGTCATGCTGGTGTCACGTCACCGTGTAAACAAACATTAATATCTCAGAAACTAAAGCAACACAAACAAAAATTTTAACCGCCCAATCCGGCACAAACGCAGCACATGCCAGATTAGTGCACAAAGTCACATTTTATTTTCCCTGATAACACATACAGTTAGGCGAGCTTGTCTTTACAAGGCTGAAGGTGACCGCGATCATTTTATTTGAACTATTTTTTATGTTTATTGATATTTATGAACGTGAAAGAATACAGTTGTTTAAGATTGTATGTAGAGCTAGGCGATATGGCCTAAAAATAAAACCTTTTTCACACTAAATCTGATTATCGATTACATCGCGCATTGTACAAGCCTAGTGGTACAGTGGCACACTGGGTTAGCACTGTCGCCGCATATCGCTACTTTGTGTGCAGATCTGCTGAAACTTAAGCGAATTGGAGTGCCTAAATTGACTGTATATGTGACTGACTGTGCACCCTGCAACATGTGGTTGGTTCCTGCCTTGCGCCAATTGCAGTGTATATATTTATGTTATCCATTCATCTTCTGAAAGTGCTTGTCCTATTCAGGGTTGTGAGGGGGTCCGGAGCCAATCCCAGATACTACAGGCAGAAGGCGGGGAACAACCCAGGATGGGGTGCCAGTCCATAGCAGCGTACACTCACACATACACCTATGCTCAACTCTAGTCAGCCTCGTCATGTGTCTGGACTGTGGAGGGAAACTGGAATACCCGCCAGAAACCCAACGACGACACGGGGAGAACATGCAAACTCCACACACATGGAATCCTGGCAGAGACCTGAACCCAGTGGTGTGAGGCATCAGTGTTAACCACTGTGCCATCCTAAAATGTGCAAGCTAAAACCCTGAGTTCCTTTAGGTCAGAGCTACATAAGATTTGAACAACTCTGATGAGCTATTAAAGTTCTTCCCAAACGAGCTTGATGGGCCGAATGGCCTCCTCTTGTTTGTAAGTTTATGTTCTTATAAAAATAATTTAATTAATATATAATGATTAATATAATATATGAAAGATTTCTTCTTATTATTGTTATCTTCACTACTCAGGCAAGCAAAATCATATCCATTGGCCTGATGGTGGCGCTCTAGCTCAGTGTTTTACATTTTGGTCTGTATCTCCGGAACCATGGGTAATAGAAACAAAATTATTTTTTCCCAGACATTCCCTGACTCATGCCAAACAATATTACAAATGGGTCTATGAAGCTTCGCCTACTTCGATTTTTTTTTTTTGCTAATTTTACAAAATGTTAAAACTACTTTTCAAAACTTGTCCTAGACAGTTCCTCTGATTCACACAAAATCTGAACTTCAGTATCTTGAGACCATGCAAACAAAATGTTGTCCGTAGGAATTTAATCAGGCAAATCGTTACAATGCTACAGAGCAAGGAATTTCTTGGGAGTGGTAGTCACTTAATGATCAATTTCAAACATGGCTGACAATAAGATTTCAATAAGATTTCAGCTAAGTTATAATTACCCTCAAATGTGACTGAGAATCATGATGTTTGGTGCCCTGGTGCAACAGATCCTGTAAAGAGACTGCAGTCAGCCTAATGGTGTCACTACAGTGCTATTTTGTACGGTTTGGCTCGTATTTTCTGAATTATGGGTCACAGGATGTAAATTCTCTTCTCTGCATTCCTTGGTTTCAGGCAGTCATATCTGCTAACAAAACCATCAAACTCCACTTCTTAGATCTTTAGCTAATTTTCAAAATGTGCCAAATCTACTTTTTCTAGCTCTGTCCTACACTGTTCAGCCCTGCAACACCTTGAGACCATTTAGACAAACAAAATTATCCATAGGATTTTGGTCAGGGTGATTGTTATGATGCTACAGACCAATTAATTTCTTGGGCGTGGCCTGTTTGCACTTGAGCTATTTCTCATCAACAAAACTTCCATTTCTCACCAAACTTGCTATGTCTAGTTGGTATGACATTCCAAGCTGACTCTACAAATTTCACAAAAATTGCCCAATAGGGAGCCCTATAACCCAAAATACCCAAGCTTATAGCTTGGAAACCATTGGACACAGAGATGAAATCTTGTATACATGTTTATGGACAGATATCCCAATAAATCACTTAGTAAAATTTTATCTGGAAACTGACAGCAAAAAACTGAAAATTAAGAATGTTATCTTATGAGCTGTAACTTTTTTGTTATTAGTTAGATGGCTCAGCTATGGCTCCATGAAAGTTCAGGATTTCATTTTATGCAGTTATAAATTTCTTATTTCAAGGTCAAAGTTTCTTGCGAACTGCATTGTTACAGCTCCTTATCCTTCCTTTACTGAGGTCACCCTGGAATGTCTGATACAGAACCTTCACGATTATTCAATTAAAGGTGCCCTGTTATGTTTTTCTGGTGTTTCCCTTTCCTTTAGTGTATTATATGGCTTTGTGTGCATGTAAAGAATCTGCAAAGTCTTAAGTACATGCCAAAGGGAGTAACTTTCATCGCAAAATCCACTCATCTCTAATCTGCCTGAAATGCCTCATTGCTGAGTTGTTGGGTTCACCTCATAACACAATCCTTATTGGTCAGTTGCCTGCCAGGATCTGTGTGTAGCCTGCAAGAAAGAGTTGGAATGTGTAGGACAAGGTAACCAATCAGAGGACATTGGGCTGATTGGGGGTGGAGCTTAAAGCTCTACCATAACGTTTCAGCTTATATAAAGAGTGAATGGAGATATATAGTATGAGAAAAATGTGTTTTTGGAACACTAAAGCATGTAAATCTATTCTAGTAACCCCCAAAAATGCATTTAAAACCCCTTTATACTTGATTTAAAGCCCCTTTAAACTTGACTGCTCCATTATTAAAAAGCATAGAATTAAAATTTTTCTTCTCGATTACTTACCAATGTGGCGGACAGAAGGCACTTGGGGGATGAGGGTCCACTTTAAAACATTAAAAGTGAATGAAAATGCTGCCATCTGTCAGTATTGCAAAGCAAAACTCAAATATCCTCACTGCAATACAAATACATCTTAAAAAGTTCAGGTTTGATGGACAATAATGCAAGGTTAGCCATACATTTAACCTCTCAAAGCTTAGCCTGTATACAGACAAATCACCCACTTTTGTCAATATCATCTGTAGGGCTGCAACTAACGATTATTTTAATATAATTGATTATTAATTGGGGGGGAGGCAAAAACAAATTTGATTTCTAGCATTTTTTAATAACCCAAACTGTCTTTGTACAAAGGTTGTTTCCAGTAACTCACATACAAAAATTACAAAAAAAGTACAATTTTGTAGCAGCTGAATCAATGTAATGAAAAACAGTCTTTTTTTATAAAGTGTAACCAGCATGGTGCTTTAGATAATGTAAAAGCACAGACTGCCGCCGCCGCTGCTACTAGGAATGTTATTAAATAATTCTATAATGTTATTTAATGTTGATACATATATGTGACGGGGGGAGAGAGCACGCGAGCGAGTGTGTCTGCATTTATTGTGGACAAACAAAGTAGACATTTATTGCTGAGAAAAGGCCTTTTCCACATTTTGCGCTAAAAATGCGCTGGCTTCCGCTCTCGTGAAATGCCATAGACTTTAGTGACTGAACGGCGCAAATAAGACGATTGGTGAGGAAAAACCCGTGAACGGCAGGCAGCAAATTTCGTTTTAAAACGTGTTTGGTTGTGTGCGCATGCTGCAGTGATGAATTGTAAATAAAATGTAAAAACGGTGGGTAACTATCCATATCCTTAACATTAGTGATCTCAAAAAAGGTGAGTAAACGCTTTTTTGTAAATTTTAAAAGGTGCGTAAATGGCGTTTATCTGCATTTACCCTCCACTACACAACTGAACGAAGGATTTGCGTTAATCTGAATAATTGCATAAAATAATTCAAAAACTCCACAACGTCACATAATACATCAGTGTCTCTCCGACCTAATTTCAACTAATTATCGTCAAATACTACAGTTTCTGGCAGAATTAAAACAAGACTCTGCTGTGTCCGCCTCCACCATTTTTCAAACGTTTTTTTTCCCAATTCTTCCAGAATTCATCACTTAAGCTACTCAAGGCACTGCACTGGTTTTCATCTTGTTTTTCTTTTATGGCGGTCGGCATCCAGCTTAGTGGTGCTTTACTGCCAAGCGCGGCTTTGGTTATTTACTGCTCCCAAATTAGGGGGTAACTGTTATGTTAATTATAACGCTGACCCAACTAATGAATTATTAAATTAGTTACCAACTATTTTAATAGTCGATTTTAATCGGTTTAATCGATTAAGTTGTTGCAGCCCTAATGGTATATATTGGCCAGACGTGGCTCTGGGATCGGCTAGTAACAACAGCAACTGTTTAGCTCGAGGCATTTAACGTCTTATTTGTTGTTTATGTGGTATCTGATTACATCAGTATGTTTATTAAAAAGTAAAATTTGGTATTAACTGTTAAGGTTACTTGCGTTGTTAACATATTTTAGGCTTACCTTGGATAATGATTATGCTGCTGCTGTTTACTGCTCTGTGTACTCTGCAATATGGTGCATCTTTAAATGTTTGATCATTCCTATTTTTAACTAACCGAAGACCTAAATTATGTTAATAACATAATTACTAATAAACTCAAACATGAATAGTATGTCAAGCAGTTTCTGTGTCCTTTCCTCCATGCTATTCTTGCATATAGTCCCTACCATGATTTTCTGTGCTGCATGGGCATGCTCCAGTCACTCAGAAAAGGAGTACAAATGTAGAGTTTATAACCTGGAGAGGAGAAAAAAAACCCATTGTGTCATGTCATCAGGAGAAACCTCACTGTAACTAAAGATTGCAAAAAACACTGTATTCACACATTTTCTCAAAGACAACACCATTGGGAAAGTTATTCTTTTGTTTATTAAAAATATAGAACAGGGAAAAGCTTGCAAAACCCAGGGAGGTGAGATCACAAGAGCCAATATTATATTTTACTAAACGCCCACCACCCTACAAAGAAAGAAAAAGGTCTTTAGAAACATTTTTTTCCTCTAATTCCACAATGTTGGATGAAATAGCAATTCCAATAGAGAATGGAATTTACAGTTAATAGGCCATTTATAGTTAATTTTATGTGTTGCTAACTTTATCTAATATCTTATCATATCTTATCATACCTTAAATCTAGTAATGAAATGGGTGTCAATCCACTAAAATGCTTTTAATGCTTATGTTAACTTGATATTGAGGTCTTGATAATGTACCCCTTTAAAGTGCATCAAAGGGCACTTTTCCACCACAGCAGGGACCGTACTTTCGGTACTTCCATAATGTACCAAAAGTATGGTACTTCCTTTGTGTCGGTTTTCCACTGGCGTAAAACCTGTTACCGGCGCCAATTGACATCATCAATGACTGCTCCTGACTGACATCATCACAAAGCGCGGCGCGGTATTTATTTCACTGAATTCACATATTATTATGATCCTTCACTTTCCTGTAGTTCTGCTTAAGTTTTTTGATTTTCAAGCGGCATTGTTCTGTGTTTCGCGTGTGCCGCATTTCTTCCAAGCGGCTTGCTATTACGGCAAATTCTTTTATTTCGAGTCATGCCATCCAAATCTCGCTGGATCTGTTCATCTGATCATATGGCAATTTAAAGCCTGTGTTTCCTTGTTTGTCCATCCTTCCATTTTACTTTTTAAATATTTTTGTTTCTACTGGTTTTTATTTTGTTTCTCGCTGTTCGCTGTGTGTTTCAAAAGAAGGCGGTTGTATTTTGTGTTTCAGTGGCAGGCTATTTGCATAACCAATCAACAGCAAATATGTTTGTAAGTCCCACCCCAAAGTACCAAAGTACTGAAGAAGTACCCCAGCTGGTTTGGCACTTTCGGTACTGGTACTCGACTGGAAGTCAATGGAAAAGCGAAAATACCGTACTTTGTGTGGTGGAAAAGCGCCCAGAAATGGTCTATTCTGCTGCAGCTCTATTGTGCTGCTAGTATTTGACGCTGACTTTCGGAAACGCTAACTTTTGAGAAGTTCCATGATCCGATCTGCTGTGAAAAAATGGTCTATTGGAGCAACTCCACATGGCTCTAGACAGTCTTACATATGACACAGCTGGTGCCTTGAAGGAGCACGTGGTGGATGGAGAGAGGTGAAAATGGTGTTCCAGCACACCACAGTACGCTGTCTTCTTTATGCTACATGGATGTGCTTTCACCATGAGTGCAGCCCTAGGGCAGGTGATGCGGTGTCAGCTTAGTGGCCGGCCAGGGTTCTGCGTGCGATGCATTTTTAATAGCTGCCGTCCGCAGGTGCAAACAAAAGCGCAGAAGCATTGCATTGCTAGTGCGTGACCCCATTGGCCACTCTCGCTTTATCCCATCTGTCCGCTGGGGCATTTAGGTTCTGGAAAGAAAGGGACAGATGGTACCTGCTTTGCTCGTGTAGATAGTGGACACACCAACACTGTTCTTGCAAAATATCTTCCCTGGCCATCGCCTCTGTTCAGTGAGGTCACTTCCTCTGCCCGGGAAGGCAGCCCAGCAAGTACAATGAGAGGGTAAAATGGAGTTCCATAAGGAGTCAAGATCTTATCGTAATATTCCGGAGCTTGGCAGACATTCTGTCGACCACAACAAATGAAATGAAATATGTATTAGGTTTGAGCATTTGTAGGTTGTGTATATTATTTCTTTTTTTTTTTATCTTTCATACATCTGTGTAATTTTGGCACAATTTTCAGTCTATATTTAGCCATAAATTGTTGTGCATATGCTGTTGATGATAATATTGTCTGTGTGATTGGGGAGTTTTAAGTAACCTTGCTCCTCACGTTGCACTGTGCTTCTGATCCTGAAGGCCCCATTACTTTTAAGGATCAGTGCAGGGTGTCAGCACCAGAGCATCCCAGTGGCCTCCACCCAGCTTTGGCTGGCGGTACACCGTGGCCTCTGTCTGCCCTGTGTGTGGGCCTCGGCCAAGGGAAATTGGTGCAATGAAGAGCATAAAGATGGTCTGGTGATGGTACCTGCAAAGAACATTAAGAAATTTACGAGTAAGAAATGAGTGGAGGCCATTCAGCCCATCAAGCCCATTGGCGGAGAACTTAACTAATAGCTCAGAGTTGTTAAAATCTTATCTAGCTCTGATTTAAAGGAACCCAAAGTTTTAGCTTGTTCTACACTAACTGGGAGACTATTCCATATTCCATACTCTAACTACACGCTGTGTAAAACAGTGCTTTCTCAAATCCATTTTAAAATGTTCTCCCGCTAATTTCCACCTGTGGAAACCTGCACACAATATTCTAGGTGGGGTCTTACCAAGGAATTGTAAAATCGTAGCATCACCTCCCTTGACTTAAAGTCCACACACCTAGAAGAAAGAGGCCTTCCTGATTTTCTTCATGTAGGGTTAGGGCTGGGAGGGGGATGGGGAAATGGAGCCACATTCCTGTTGGTTACGTGGCACCCCAAGGAAAGGATGGGGCTCGGCAGACAAGAGGCTGAGTGAGATATGCAGACCTGTCTTCAGCATTGACACCGGGCTGGTGCCCAATTCCATGGGTGCTGTTTCTAAGCCTTTGATCAAGCCCATGTTTGCAGCCATGTGACTCTGTGGGAGTTTGACTGTTGTGCGATCTTGCCCCTGTTTTTTCTGTCATTCCCTTTCGGCTCAGCTGACTGCCCATTCAGCCCCTGCTCTGTGGGTCCATCTGCTGTCACCCTGAGGGGGTCCTGGCAGGGGCTCTGTGAAGTTATGATGATTTCAAAAGCCCCTGGGTAACATTGGGACCAAGGATTGGCCTGGGATTGGCCTGGGCTGGGGGTCCAATATGATATGCTTTCATGGGGCCCAAAATTTTTAGTGGTGCCCCTGGGCCTGGGGGTGTTTCAGGGAAGCAGGCACCAGGGATTGTTCATTATGTGACTTTCTAGACGGATACCCTAAAAATAATGAGGAGCAGCAAGTTGTTGTAGCAGCAGTTGAGATTATACATGATTTTTTTTGTTTTGTATTTTAATTTATTTAGGTATGTTGTTGGTAACTCATGGGTAGATGCACAGTGCTGTATGCTTTTTCTTTCTATTTTTTACCGTCAAAAGAGACTTTTTCCTTTTATTCCTTTGCAGTATAAAGTACTGTGGATGTTCCCAAAAGTGTCAGGCTGTTATCCTTATCAGCTTGCTGTGTTTTTGGCTACAGAATGCCAAAGTTCCTGCAGCTGGAACTGAATATCTGAAGTCAAAAGGCAGCTCTCTAATTCTTCCACAGTTGCTCAGCTGTCTTTGTGACAATGCTGTTGGTAAATAATGCATTGGATTAGCCATCTGGCTAGTAATGACTAGCTGGCCAGCCCTGGGAAGGCTCATGTAAACATCTCTGTTCTCTTAACTTCAACACCTTTGACATGTTCCCTGAAAGTAGCAGGAGGTGCACTCATCTCAGATTAAAAGGAAAGGATGACTTGTTGATATATTTACCATACTACTGCAATGTCAAAATACAGTGGTACCTCAGTTCTCGAACTCATTAGAACTTTCTTAAAAGTTGAACCAACTAGTTAAATTTTTTTTTTTACCTAGAGCTCGATCTGAATCTCAGAAGTCAAACCGTAAACGCCGAACCTAAGAACTTGTACGCGCGGGGAAATGAGTCGCGCGTCACGTCTCTCAGCGGAAACAAAGGGTAACGCTTCAGTCTCAGCCTCGCATTCGCTGTGATAGCATCGTGCATGTTTATACTAGCTGAATACATATATTTAGACAGTAAAAATACAATTAGGCAATGATAGACAGTGACAGTAATTATTATTATATAATAAAATACATTTAAAAATAAAGATTTCTTATTAATTATTTTAATATTAATAATAAACCATTAATACATTTAATTATAATAATATTGTCGTGCCGAGCAGGGACAGAACGGAGACAAAGGCGCAGACGTCAGGGTATCGGGGAATACAGAGTTTAATTACAGGTATGGCAGGCAAAATGCAGACGCCCAATACAATGACTGAACTGGAGAAACAAACTGAAACGCGGACTAAATACAGAGGACTAATGACAACAGCCAGAAACAGCTGATCACACAGGGATTCCACACGGGGTTAATGAGGTGGCGTGGCACACGGAAGGAGCGGACGATTGGGGCAGGACACATTGTTTGGATACATTTATTTTCTTACTTTACAAATTACTGCTTTTTTTAAAATGTGCTTGGATGTGTCTAGTACAGTATATGCTCTTCTTGTTTTATCCAGTTCATTTTGTGTTTAAATGCTAAAAAACATATTTAGGTGTAATTTTTTGGGGCCGGGAACCAATTAATTGGTTTTCCATTATTTCTTATGGGGAAAATTCGATCAGAACTCAAACATTTTAGGATTCGATCTGGAGTTCTGAACGGATTAAATTTCAGTTCTAAGGTACTACTGTATTTGCTATGGTGCACCCTCTTGTGTATGTATCTTGTCACTGCTGCACCATACAAATGCCCAATTTGATGTTCTATTATCATTAGCATATCATTAGCTGATTTGAAAATATTAATGTTTGTCAGTTTTTCTTGTGTACCTTGAGTGGGGTAAATAATTAAGTCTGTGTATTCTGGTTGGTCATTAACTCCTCCTCCTGTCTTCTGTTTTCTCTTCAGATACAAACCGTTTTTTCCGTTCCAAGTGCAGCCTCCGCTGGCCGCAGCCTTTGATCTAGACCTCTCTGTCCATGACAACCACTTGGTGGAAGGCCGGCTCAGAGTCACCCTCGTGGAGTGTAGCAGGTAAGCCAGCCGTTGGCATGATATGCATTAGCATGTTAGCTGTTAGCGTGTTAGCGGTTAGCGTGAGGTAGCCGTTGGCATGTAAACTATTAGCATGATAGCCAATATTGTAAACCAGCCTGTTAGCTGTTAGCATTTAAGCCGTTAGTGTGTGTGTGGATGATTTATGTGTGCAGTCCATCTCCACTATTGTGGTCTCAGGTCTTAAGGCCCAGTGCGTTCGTTGGCGGTTTGCTGATGAGCACTTGTATTAGAATACATAGTAGCCCCTCCCCACCTCCATCACTGTACTGTGATGATGAATATATTGAAACTGACCAGCAGACTGGCAGCCTGATGGGGAGAGGAAGGCCATTGATCTTCCGTCCCTGCAGTTGGACTGCCGCCCAGCGCCATGTGCAATAGAGTGTGAAATGTGAAGCCTCCTCAGGAAGGAGCTTTATGGGTCCTATTACCCTATAAGCCTCCCCTTAAATACTCCCAGCATGTCTGTTTTATATTGAGAAGTAATGAGATTATAATGTAGGAATACTGCCTACATACTGTATTTATGTATTTAATCAGTCATTAATATGCAGCTGTTTAGAAATCTGACCTCACACTCTCAGCTTTTCATCCAACAGTACTTACTCTCTTTCTCCTCTCTCAGTTCCACTAACTCTCTGAACTGTTCCCCGTTATTGAATATTAATTGCTACACTGTCGTGTCATTTCCCAGCTCTGCCATGTCTTAGTTTGCCTTGTTGGGGTGGGAGCGACTTGCAGGAACCTTCACCACCGAACATGTTAAAAACAAAAAAGCAGGTGGCTCAAAGGACACCCTCTGACTTTGTTACGTACCGCAGTAATGGGATCTGTCTGGTGACCGTGCCAGCGACAAGCCTTAAAATGGGCCTTTTGTCCTTGTGTGTTGGCGTGCCCCCGCCCCGCGGCCCCATGCCCTGTGTCCCAAGCGCACCCGCCCACCACATTCTGCCCTCATGTAACATTAACTGCGCTGCTGGCAATCTGTCCTCACACAAGCTACAGAGAGCAGCCTGTGCCACCCAAGCAGACTCCGCCGGCTCGCATCAATAATGCAGTAGCACCTCCGGATGGCATGCCAAGACAGTCAGTGGGGCCTGGAGCCCACTGTGGCTTGTCTTACACTGCTGGCACTCCCCTGTATTCCCTCTTAGGTTCTCTTTGATTTTATTCCTTCGTTAGCCCTCATTGGTTGATACGTGATGATTATGTGGCCCCCATGATAAATGCAGACTTCATTTGTTCTGATCATTGTCACACAAGATGATGGAACTGATCTCATGCCTAGCTTGCTTGCGCTGACTTCCTCTGGGTGCCATACTTTGCATGTGTCACAGTGTGTTAGATGATACCTGCACCTTCGTCTCTGTCATTGCACATGGAAAAGTAGCGTGTTGCACACAGAATCAGCCTCTGCTTACTCCTGTTAAAAAAAGAAAATGGACACACTCTGTAAGTCTCATCTGATCTGACCTGGGACCAAGTATTCAGATGGGCCCACTAGGGGGAGACAATGCTCTTTTTTTCCCCCCCCATTTTCTTGTCTCAGGAAAAACAAGAGTCTTGACAGGACCTACAATCAAGGCTTTTAAAGTCTAAATTTTCCATGTTTTATGTTACTAATTAAATCTGTGCTCATCACCTGAATAGGTGCAGTGAGTTAGTTCGCTGTTGGTTAAAATAAAATACCATCATTACTTGCAGCAGTTCCTGCAAAGACAAGCCTGTAGGGGTCAGCAGATGACTATTTTAATGCTCCACTCGCAGTTTTACTGGAGCTAGTATACACTTTCTATGAATGTTTTACACTATTTTTTATTATCCCATTATGACTTTTCCAGCTACCATTCACAACATTTTCAAGCCTCCGCTTTGATAGCTGGTAAGGATTCAGTAATGACACACTGGTAATTGCTGGTTTTAGCAGAGAAATCAATAAGGGATGTGGTGGTTTTTCCTAGGATTTATAAAGCAGGAATACTTCTGTGCTATTAGCTGTTGTGCGACTGATCCCGCATCACTTGGGTGTGTCTCTGCCCCTTGCAGGCTATTTATCCTGGGCTCATATGACCGGGAGACGTACGTGCACTGCACCTTGGAGCTCAGCAGTGAGGAGTGGAAGGAGAAGACGAGGAGCTCCATCAAGACGGTCAGTGAATCAGGGCTGGCTGGAGCAGGGTGGCTGGCCAAGTCTGCCCCCTGGTGGCACACTCCTTGTTGCTTCATTTTCACCAACTCGGTGAAACTAACTAGTTCCACATGCTCTGGCCCTGGGCCAGAAAAAATGGTCCAATACAGCACTACAGAAAAGCTGGTCTCAATATTTGGCACCATGATGGCAGCAAAAGGGGGATGGGTTATCACGTCCAAAACTTCTGCACCCAGAAAGTTCAATCCGCAGGGTTGCCCACTCACACGCATCTGGTGTGACTCTCACACTTTTTGACTCTTAGGCTTACGCAAGAACTCTTATGGGAGGTCCCCCCCAGGTCCAGAGAAGGAGAAATTTCATTTGTGGCATTTCAAATGTGAAGAAACTATCAGACCTCAATGCAAATCTGCTCTAATTGCAGCAATTGTGAAATGTTAACATTTCACAACAGCCCCTGAAGAGACCACCGTGGCCGTCACATGACCATTGCAGGAAAATGTCAAGTGTAATTATGGTCTGATTGGCCATTTTTTGCTGTTGCAAAATCCTTATGTTTTTATTGCCTTGTGGGGGAAAATATTTTCTTGGTTTGAAGATTTTACATTTGCATTTATTTTGTTAAGTGCACATGAAGAGCAAGTAGCACATTATTAACATCTTTGATCGCAGATTAATTTTATAAAGCCAAAGGATTCTTAGAACTTACTAACACCTGAAACCCACACAAACACTGAACCAGTTTACATCTGAGCCTCCTCAGCCGGTTAACGTTCAGGCCAGCAGTTACCCGCTCTCCATGAAACATCAAAATATTTCTAGAAGGATATCTACATTCATTTATCTCCGTCTTTTTTTTTTTATTATTATGATCCATTTCCGAATGTTCGATGACATTAATTTAAACACAAAACTCCAAAGTAGGAGAAATGGGTTATCCCTGTTTTGATTACCGTGCACCAAATGCTTCGTGCTTGGACCTGTATCAGTCTTTGCCTCTGCTATTCGGGCTGCCTTATCAGCTGCTTTAAGCGCAGTCTGTGGCAGGATGCAGGACCAGGGATTAGTGCTGACAGAGTCTCTGATAGGTCACTGTCTTCCCCGTCAATCGACAGGCTGCGGCGCAGACACATCTTTGGTGTTTGGCATGAAAGGGTGAGACCCGTGCGCAGGCTCAATGCATCGCTGCAGTCCTCAGCCCTCTGTAAGACTGCAACCCCAGCTAGTTGTGAGCCCATTGTTTGAGCGGGTTTAGGAATGGATGTCTTCTGAAGATCCATCATCCCAGATCCGAAAGACCTATGAATGGGTGATTTGAACCCACCTCCACCCTCTGGCTCAAACTGGCCCATCACAAAACATACGTAGTTTTATTGTGACTCGCTGATGCACAGTTGCAGCTGGAAGCCTGGCCTACACAGGATAGCAGATACTTGTGCTTCGAGCTGCTGCTGCTATGGCTGGCTGCATTCGCATAACTGTGTCACATTTCTGCCACAAGGTCAGCAACGTAATTAGTTACCATGAGTTGCACCTGGAGCACCTCTGCGTTCACGCGTGGGGTGGCCACTCTCCCCTGGCCACGCCCCAGCAGACTCTGGCACTGCCTGTCTGTTTGTTAAAGTCATTTAGGTGGTTACTTGCTGGTATATGGACTTGAGAGCAGTTATTACAAAGAGTGATTTTATAGTGGTATCAGTCAGCTTGGTTAGTACAGTCTAGGCACGGCATATCTAAATACACCAGCAAAACCAGTAAAGCATACTGCGGAGTGTCTATTTATGGCAGGCCAATAATGAAAGTCATAGGATTTCATGTCCGGTATTTACATCCCTCCCTCTCTTCCTTCTGTTCTCTCCGCTGTTTTCATCTCTTGTCTTATGTTCACAGTCTGAGAAGCTTCCGTGTTTCTTTGTCCGGCGGGTCTCTCTGCCGCCAGCATATGGCAGTCGACGCAGCTGCTAGTTACAGCATCCGGTTGGCCACGCCTGCAATGCAGTTACCCATGTGCCGTCTGCCTCGCCCTCTTTCAGCTCAGGGCTGTAATCATAAACTCCCCTCGTTAGACTGTCCTTTCACTTTTCTCTTTTCAGTGATTGTATGCGTGAATTTTTGTTTCTTTTTCAAAAAAGTCCAAAAAATGTCCATTCTCATTCATAACATAATTAACCTCTTTGGTTATCTTTCTGTTTATGTATTTAGGTAGAACAGCATGTTAAATGATAGTGTTGTGTTCTTTAGGTATATGTTCTAGACCATGTCAAAGAGGATCACATCTCACAGGAAAAGCTGGGAGGCCAAGCCTCGGGAGTCTGTGTTCAGTGGGCCGCTCTGATTTCTGCATTCATATCACTTTGTGTTTTTGTACTTGATGTTAAGGATGATCTCTCCCTATCCCCCTCTTCCCCATCCAGCAAATCAATCAATTGCTGAGATTAATCGTTCATCACTCTTTTACAAATGATGTGAGCACATGTTGAGGGAGGAACTTAACACTGGAATAAATTTAGCACCCAAGCGGTTGAAACTTGTTTGTATTTTGGGATGTTCATTTCCTCGCCTGGCCGCCTCTTCCAAGTTTGTTTGCACATCTGCCTCGGTGATTCCATTGTTTTATGTTGGGGCTGATTCCCCGTGACAGCTAAAGGGTCGACGTCACTCCGCTCGCTCACATATGCCAGAATTTGGGCTTGTCATGCCACATAGAGCCCTTGTTTTGAAGCTTCTCCATCCTTGTCTTGGCAGGGGAAATAAATTCTTATAGGTGATTCTCATTTGCTCTGCAATTCCTATGTTCGTTCCAAGCACGTGGCTGGCTGTAGGAGTGGTAGAGGATGCTTCTGGAGATATTGTCACTCTTCCCCACCAGATGTCCCCATGTGTCCTCATAGGGAACCGCAGTACAACCATTTGCTGTCACAAAGGAAAGCAATCATGCCTGTACAAGCTAAGAAATGGTTAAGTGATTGGCTGCCTTTTCATTGCCAGTTTAACCCTTGTATACATAGGATGTACAGTTGCATATCTTGGTTTTTTTACTTACCCGATGTATGACACACATACATATGTGGGTTACAGTCCAACTCAGAAACAGGAACACGGCAGTGAATACACACACACACACACACATATATGGAGACGTGTGTGTGTCTGTGTGTGTGTGCATTCACTGTGCCGTGTTTCTGTTTTGGAGGTGGGCCTGCCGTAGGCCCTGGGGTTGGACCTGTCGTTTGTCATTTTCCATGCTGTTTTGCTGTGCTCTGCCAGGTCCTGACCCTGCAAGCAGGTGGGGGGGGGGTTCCATTGAGTGTTTGGCTCTGCCGAGGATGGTTTCTGTGGGATCACGGCATGCTTGATGCTGTCGTCGCATTACTGACTTCCTGCCATTTTACAGCAATGTGCCCCGGATGCGGCTGCCTGGGCAGCTCGTTAAGGGCCAATTATCTCCCATCTGACACAGAGGGCAGAATAAGGCAGATGCAGCAGGAAGGAGGTGCTCGAGCTGGGCCGCTTCGGCGCTGACTTGACGCACAGGACTGCAGCCAGGCCAGTGGGCACGTGTGCGCTTTACCTTCTGGTCGCCTTTTGTTTTGAATGGAATGTGTGTTTCACCAAGGATGTTCAGCTCTCCTCATTGGCCCATATGGTGTAGCTGGGAGCAGTTGCAGAATACCGCAAAATGTACATGTTGTGGTGATTGGGATACACGTAGACACAAAACGCGGCATCCACTGCCAAAATAAACTCTCAATGGAGCTGCTGATCTGGGATTCCTACCGTGTCGTGAGTGACTGACAGCCTTCAAGTTCTGGTTTAAAAAATGTAAATCCTTAAATACCACCATGATAACAGAAAAAGCGGACAGATTTAAAGGTTGTCGTAGCTCTCCTTTGTACCTATTCGAAGTCCTTCATTGAAAACAGTTTCTGAGGAAATGTGATGTAAATGAGAGCTAATTCATTCAGGTGAATAACAATGAAGGAGGAATAAACGTCTGAGCGCTACAGTCGGAAGAACCGATGTGTGCAAGAGCAAATTAGAATGCACAAGAGCACTTTTTCATCTGCCGTGTCTCCATAACAACTACTTTGTACTGCAGCTCAGAGCTGTCCTCTATGATAAGCAATTGCCAACATGAAAATTCAAATGACAGAAGATGGCAACTGAAAGCTTTAATTTAGACTTCAATGGGTTTTTCCTTTTTTTATTTATTTTTTGCTGGAAAAACAGCAATGGACTTGATGTAGCCGATACCCCTCCCTGGGCTCAAATCTGAAAACATACCACTTTTGCTCCCGCAATAAACCTTCCAAAATATCACCGATGTAGGCTAATGAAATCTCAGTGGACTAATGCAATTTAGAGTGTGAATCAGGGGCGCTGTTGAATTCACGTTTTTTTTTTTTTTTTTAATTCTTTTTCATTTTTGTTGCAGTTTCTGTTGCGATTATCATTAGTAGCAATCATGATGAATGTTAATATGGAAATGTTGTGGTTGTAATTGTAAAGGCTTATTAATAATCACAGAGTAATTTCGGAGGAGAAAAGGGCATGATGCAAGGTGATTGGCCAGGCGTCAAGGCTCATTCAGGTCCACACGTGATTTAGATGGATGACACCTTTTTGAGTCTTTTGAGTCGGAGGTGTTAAGCCTTGGCTGTGCCATACAAAATGGTGTCATTTGGAAGCACTACCATTTCCTGAATTTTTTAGCTGTGAAATATGTCCTAGCATTATTTATTCTAACATTAGATAAACTTTATTGATACCAGCTGGAAATTTGTATGTATACAGAAGCGAGGTACATAAGGTGCACAAAAGTATGTAGTGCAAAGACAGTACACAAATTTAAAAAATATATTGAAAAAGAATATTAAGGAAATAAGTATTGTACATTCATGGATGGTGTATTTGCAATTAGAAAAACAAAATTTTACTGTATCATCAATGGGATGCTCTCCTGACTGGGGGTGGGGAGCAGGAACGCTGGGAGGCGCAAATGTTCTTCATGTACCTACAGCACCATCGTCTCCTGCCCAAGCATCTTATATTTTAAAGAAGAGTGATTATTTCCTGCAGCAGTGAAATGTGCCACCCCAGCCCCAAGGATCACACCAGGAGTCGCATGACTTTTTAAATGTCCCCAGTGATGTCATGAAAGTTGAGTCGACGTTGACTAATCGTTGATGGCATCAGTAATAAACCACAAAAGAAGAGAGTGCTTCACGACAAGGGAAAATCTGTATTTGCAAGACTTAATACATATGCTGACAGCAGGTATCTTTTACATTTAACAGTAACAAGTAGAAATAATGACAGCAACAATTTATACAACAGTAACACTTATATGCTACAACTTCCAGTCTGAAAGAAGAATGATCGAAATTTTGGTATAACACTTGGGGTTAAAACAAAACTTGCTGTCGTAAGGCCCATCCTTACCTAGCATTTTTCCTCCAGCTGGTTCCGTTATGGTTTGTGAACCTAATTGTGAACGGTTCTGTGAGTTTCCACCAAAATAAAAACGGGTTCCAAACCAAAAAACCAGTTTGTATGGAGTACCAGGAAATAGTTGATCCTGAATGATAAGTGATATAATGTGAATAATGGGCTACACACATCAGGAGCTTTGAGATCTTTTAAGTAGTGATTATCCCAACAATATCCCTCATTCAGTATGGCAAATGGGTGATTGTCCAATATAATCAGTTATTATTGCAGTGGTTGCTTTGTTAGTTCTGGTGCTGCTGACTTTGATAAACTTTAAATATCAGCCAGCGATATTGGTGTGTTAACCAGTACATCATGCATCTCTGCATTTTGTTTGCATGCTTTTTGCAAATAGTTTTTTTTTTATTATTATTATTCGGGGTGTGATGATGGTCTCATGCTTAATGTATTTTTGGCTAATAAATGTAGTTAAGTGACAGTAAAAATCACAAAAACTTCAAATACTCAAGTAAAATGGAAAAAGAATACAAAAAAATAAACATTCTTAAATACAGTAATTATTTGTACTTCATTGGGCAAATTATAAAAAAAATTACCAATTGTTCAGTTTCAGCAACACACATTAACGTAGGACAGTCTTAAAATGTCCCATGTGAGCTCCCTATAAAGAGAATGCAGAATTATGGGACGATTGAGACTCTCTGGGGGAAAAGTTGTTTTGATTTGATTCAGCTGATGTAATGTAACACAGAAGAACCGTTGTAATTTAGAAATGAGATCGCATAGTGGTATTAATCGTGATCACGATTTTTTTACGATTAATTGTGTAGCCCTGCCTACCATCTGTGACCACTGTGGGTGGCCCTGGTTAGACGTGAAGGGAATACATGCCCCTGGCTGGGATGGTTCGGGCATTTAGAACCCAAACTGGTGACACACATTGTTCACGTCTTGTTTGTCATAACTCACTTAGTTTGGTGAGCTTGACATTTGAGATGTTATCGTAAGGCCCGACCCACCTGGTGCTACCCGTATAAATGCCTTGCCTAGGGCCATGTGGCTCCAAGTTTGCTGCTAATTGGATGTGGCATTGAATTGCTGTGCGGCTGCCTGGCAGGGACTTGTGCCCTATAACCATACTCAAATGGATCTGACATGTGCTAGTAGATTAAATTACGGGCCAGGCAGGCAGGCAGTGACAAGGAGCGGACTCATCGGGCCGGGACGAGCATCTGCTCAAAGGCAGCCCGTGGACAGCAACAGGGTGACTATGGGTTTTTTCCCCCCAAATGTGGGGGTATGCCATTTCCTTTATTTCTGGTGGCTTCCTTGTCTCTGACATGGTCATACTAATCAGTGAGGCACCGGAAAATTCTCCAGTTTTTTTTTGTTGTGTGTGCGTGCGGGCATGCACGTGTGTGTGCATGCACAGTTTCAGAAAAATTAATGCCTTATCACTTCCTCAAACAGAACCTGAGACACTCATCAGGTTCTTTCTCTCACTTGTGACATCATTTGGTTTTGCTGGGCAGTTTGGCCAAGATTTCTAATGATTTTCAATTCTCTCCTGTGAATGTTAACTCATCACCGAGGTGACACTCGCATCACGGCACTACATCCTGCGTCAGCGTGCTGCCATTGTCCACGTTTCTGGCATGGTGACATCAGCCACATCTTCCATGTGCAGCTCTGCATTCAATTGTAACTGCATTAAGGCACCCATTCAGTGCAGCTCTTACCGGGGAGTTTGATGCTAGCCACTGAACTGGAATGGTATTTGGCATGTTTCATCTATAGCAAGCTCCTGAGCACCAGCTTTTACCTGTTGATTGTTGGCAGAATTTGTTAAATATGAAAGTAGTAATTGAATGGGGCCACTTAGTTTGGCCCTTAGTTCACCATAGTGGTAGACTTTGAATTGCAGTTTGACTTGGTGTGATGTGGAGGGAAGAGGGAGCTGGATGCTGTTAAAGTCTCATGACTGCATCCGCTTGTTTTCTCGTTATAGTTGAATGCACACTGAATACACAACTGTAGTTTATAATCAGTCAATGTGGAAAATGAGTGATTTTATATTAGCTTTCAGCTTTCTTTAACCTTGAAACTGCTTTGTAAATTGTGTCATTGATTTGTTAATGCTTCTGTAATTCCCCTTGTCATTGTAGCTATTGACAGCATTTTGGGGTATTTTGAATGAAGGTTGTAATTCTGAATCTCAAACACCCACTTCTGTTTAAAAGCGTTTATTTCAGTTATATACACACACATTGATGTTATATAGTTTGGCCATATCAATGCCCTCTATTGCACTGTTTTGGTTATATACACACGTTGACATATGGTTTGTCTGTATCAAGGTCCTCTGTTTTGGTTATATAACCACAGACTATCATGTGGTTTGGTCATGTCTGTGTCCCCTGTTCCTTCCCTTATGCTCATTTTACTTGTAGCCTCATTGTGATAAAGTGACCATATATGGACATTCCTTAATGAATTGGGGAGATTAATTATGTTAAACATCAATAAAATTAGGAGTTAATTCACGCATATTTTATTTAAAGTCTTTTAAGGGCTAATTTGTCTCGTGGTGTAGCTTTATGTGACATTGCAAATGAGTGGCTATTGAAAAGAGGCTTAATAAATGGGTTTTAGGTTCTGATAGTAGGATTTCATATGTCTGATTTTTCTCTTGATCTTGTATCTGTGATTGCACACTCTAGGGATGAAATAGCAGTGAAAATGGCATAGCTGTGTGCGCACATGTAAGGTGTGAGGTTGTTTTCTGTGTGCTCTGGTTGATTGGCCTTCCCTCCTAGTAATCTTGTTTCAGTAACTGATTGTCCTAAATTCAAGTCATGCTCTGCTTTTTGTCCAGTTTGGGACAGAAATACTGGTGGTGGTGGGGAGGGGGTGGTTGCTCTGGATGTGTTGATATAAAAATTGATTGTACAAACTGGTGTTCAGGTGCACAAAGGTGGCATGAGAAGCCGAATTAATGTATGCCACCGCTGCACATGTGAATAACTACAACAATAGATTATCATACCGTGGAAAAAATCTATATTTTGCATAATTCCTGTCACTTTGCTTAGAATAAGTTAAGCTCAGAAGCAGTGTGCACTGGATTTAGACGGTGTGCTTATTGTGCTGCACTAAACCGTCTTAAGCTGTACAAAAATATTAGTTTTTTGTGTAGTCTTTTGGGGGGGGGGGGGGTATGTGTTTGCCTGGTTATGTGTGCAGTGTGACCTCTGTAATCATACTTACAGAAAGCTGTCCCTCATGGTGTGAGGTGGGGAAGTGGGCGTTTGGACGCTAAGCACCTGTAGCCCTGCCGCGGTCCGTTTCCTCCGACTACGACCTGCTTACAGGCTGTAGGAGGGACAGTGTGGGCGGCACAATGGGCCATTTGCAGGAAAAGAAAAAGCTTGTCGACTGTGTTGCCAGAGTGCAAACAGACCCGTGGGACTATGTCACTATGGTGACAGGTGAACACACAAATGTCCTAAAAGGCACAAAGGTGACCATGAAGCTGTCAACATTTGTGGGTGGGCACATGTGTACAGATGCCTGTGGCCCCTAACATGAGCCCTCTGTGTGTGGGGCTGCTGATGTTGCTCCGCTACACGTTACACCTGGTTCCTCCAACCCCAGCCCGACCTGCTCTGCCAGACCACCCATGCCTGAAATCGCACAGCTCAGACTGATACCTTGTGCATTTGGTAGAAAAACAGTGTTGGTTTAGCAGGGCATAAATGACATGGTTTGGGGAGGGTACAGGAGCTCCTGTCTAAACACGTGAAATGTAACAGAGCTGTTTGTGAAAAAGGCTGGTGGTAGGAGGCCAAGCTTCCATGACCAGCTTTCCTGTGTCTCAGGCAAAGCGAACAAACATGGCTCTGGCTCCGTACTGGAAATTGACATTCTGCTGCTTGCTCAGATGACCCTGCAGTCCAGTTTTGCTGCATTCAGCGATATTAGAAATGTGCTTTGCTGTAGTTTGCATATTTTTTCTTCTTTTTTTTTTTCCTCTGCTGTGTATAGTGCTCGTGCTCATTCAGTACATTTACATACACCGCTAAGTCAAGCTATGGTTATTGATCGACTATGCCATATAATCGGACTACTGATCTTGCCCCAGTATACATGCGCAGGAGGGGAATTGATTTATTGACGGGAATATGTCCGACTCCGCTACAATAGGGAGGCGGTATGGCTCCTTTCAGCTTGTTAATATTGGGCTTTTTGTAGTTGACCTATTAAGTCACAAACGTAAAAATAAAATTAATAACAATGGATGCGTGGACAGATGAAGTTAGACAAACTTTATTTGCGGTCTGGTCGGGAGCAGTGTTAATTTTGTTAATGAAAAATTTTCGTCATCGTTGTTGTCAATGACCTTTATTCTCAGACTAAAATGAGACGATAACTAAATAAAAATGATTTTGCGAGGCCTAAGACTATGACGAAGTGTATTGACACTTTCGTCAATGAATAAAAACGAGACGGAAATGTTAGCCAGAGACAAAATCCAATCAGAACTAATGTAGTTCGCGTAAGACAGTGGTATTCAACTAAAATTTAAAGCTAAATTAGAGGAATTTTCTTGAAGCAAAGGTCTGGAAGATCATAATGTCTATTTAGTGTGAGATATATATATATATGTAGTCTGTTAGTTGTATCAACATTGCATGTACTCAATACTTAAAATTCAGCACAATTCAAAAACTTTTTGACAATATTTATTGTCACGTGAATGAGCTCAGTTTACTTTTCATTTCAAATTAAACGCGGGATTGCCAACTTTGGCCAGCTGGCTGGAGTGAGATTTTCAATTCGAGATGTCTGCACACACATGTAACAGTTTTTACCTTGTATAATAGTCTGCTTTTGTATTTAACCGTGTACATACACTTTTGACGTAGCTAATTTTAGATTTATAATGGAATAATATAGATTTGCCGTAAGATTTCCTGCGTGAGTCTGAAAGCGTGAGTATCATGCCAGATTCTTGAGATTTGGCAACCCTGAAAACGTACATTTTTTAGTTTTACCTGAGTTGATTTATATAACAAATAACAATTCTTTATGCAGTTGTTGAAAATTAAACGAACATGAAATCATCTGAAAGAGAGGAGAGTTGATTTTTGGCTCTATACACTAATAGAATTGTAGCCTTGGGGTAATTATTTTGATGTTGAAAATGCTAAAATAGAATGGTTGCACTTCCTGCAGCTGATAGCCCTTGAGAAATATGTTTTCAATGTTTGGAATTTTTTTCTTGATAATGGTTATATATCCCTGATGCCATTATTGGTCTTTTCCTTTGAACGTATTTGAGAATTTCAGGTGAAACATTTAACAGCGAACAATAGCAAATAAAAATATTACAAATATTTATTTTCGTTTTAATATTCAGAGAGAGCAGGCCGGGTGGCATTGTAGCCTATGCACTTTTTCTTTGAAGTGATTTTATTTTTGCGCTAATGGCGCTACTGATTTTACAGTACTCAGTTTCTGGGCAAATAAACACATGTTTGTGTTTCAAATAAGAGTGAAATCTGTGTATTTGTGTACTACATAGTCAGACCTTAATATCATTCCTTAACATTGGTTTCATTTCATCTTGGTGAACATAATGACTTTCAGAAATCAAAGGGAAACTTTGAACATTATACTTTGCACTTTTAATTTTAGTTGACTAAATCAACTGTAGTTTTAGTCGACTATAATCTTATGATATTTAGTCGACTAAAACTAGACTAAAATTTAGATGACTAAATTACATTTTAGTCAAAAGACTATGACTAAAACTAAATAAAAAATTGCTGTCAAAATTAACACTGGTCGGGAGAACAGATACAAGATCAAGATAGCATGACAAGAAATAAAGTATTGCCACACTGTCTGAGTGACTCCAGGAGCAAGAATGAAAAAGATTGATTGTCTCAGAGAACGCATGCAGCGCTCATGCAAAAGCAGCGAAGGTAAACATTAAACTGATTTTTAAACATATACAGTGGTACCTCAGAACTTGAACTTAATCCGTTCAGAACTCCAGATCAAATCCTAAAAAGTTTGAGTTCTGATTGAATTTTCCCCATAAGAAATAATGGAAGACCAATTAATTGGTTCACGGCCCCAAAAAATTACAGCTAAATATGCTGTTTTTTTTTTTTTTTTTTTTTTTTTTAGCATTTAAACACAAAATGAACCGGATAAAACAAGAAGAGCATAAACTGTACTAAACACATCTAAGCACATTTATCAAAACAGTAATTTGTAAAGTATGAAAATAAATGTATGCAAACAATGTGTAAAGTTTAAAAAAAAAAAAAAAAAAGAATGTGTCCTGCCCCGATCGCCTGCTCCTTCCGTGTGCCACGCCCCCTCGTTAACCCCAAGTGGAATCCCCGTGTGATCAACTGTTTCTGGTTGTTGTCATTAGTCCTCTGTATTTAGTCCGCGTTTCATAAGTACAAATGAGAGGAGGCCATTCGGCCCATCAAGCTCCTTTGGGGAGAACTTAACTAATAGCTCAGAGTTGTTAAAATCTTATCTAGCTCTGATTGAAAGGAACCCATGGTTTTAGCTTCCGCTACACTAGCAGGAAGACTATTCCATACTCTAACTACACGCTGTGTAAAGAAGTGCTTCCTCAAATTTGTTTTAAAATGTTCTCCCGCTAATTTCCACTTATGGCCATGAGTTCTACTATTTAAACTAATATTGAAATAGCCATTTGGCTGAACAGCAAGCAGTTTGTTTCCCCAGTCCGGTTATTGTATTGTCCGTCTGCGTTTTGCCTGCCTTATCTGTAATTAAACCCAGTATTCCCTGATATCCTGACTTTGTTTCTGTTCCGTCCCCGTACATTTTTAAATGTATTTTATTATATAATAATAATTACTGTTACTGTCTATCATTGTCTAAATATATTTTTACTGTCTAAATATTTGTATTCAACTAGTGTAAACATGCACGATGCTATCACAGTGAATACAAGGTTGAGACTGAAGCTTTACCCTTTGTTTCCGCTGAGAGACGTGCCACGTGACTCATTTCCCCGCGCGTACAAGTTGTCTTAGGTCGGCGTTCATGGTTTGACTTCAGAGATTCAGATCGAGTCCTAGCTAATTTTTTTTCCGAACTGGTTGGTTCGACTTTTAAGAAATTCAAGTTCTAATGATTTCGAGAACTGAGGTACCACTGTACTAGATAATCCTGAAAAAGAATAATCATTCAAATTTGTAAAACTTGCTAGGTTTTTTTTTTCCTGTGACAGAGTAAAAATGTTTTAGTGAAACCTAAACTCCCTTTGCTATTATGTCCGTTTATAGAACTGAAAACAAGAAAAAGCCTGATCTTAATCTAGTTGACAAAATACCAACTAAGATGAGACCTGACAACATACAATGCAACATTCAACATGGGGTGGTAAAGTGATATGTGGCAGATCGAAGTACCAATATAATGTGGAGCAGTGTTAAAAATAGAGAATGCTGCAGCAGTATTACGAAAGTAGCAACTTGCTCTAGAGACTGAGTGTACAACATGTCATGTCATCACAAGTAAGACCAGAAATGAGGAGCAAACCAAGATGGATTTCTCGCGCTGCCCCCTGGTGGACATGACCTTTAATTCCCTGCAAAGTACACTGCCTGTGTAGCATACGCGTCACGCTGGGTATGCATCGCATAAAGTATATCCCGACCCTTACGTGTGACAATTTACCCTTGTGATGTGTGAGTAGTGTGTCCGACTTTTGATGTGCCTGAAGCTCATCTTCCCACACCAGCATCCCTTATGTAAGCACTCACAGCCTACCATACTTAAGTGAAATCCCTTAACCAGCATCGACTGCAGGTGTTTATCCAGGTGGCAGTGTTCTTCCCTTGACCCTGGTTTAAGCTTCTGTTTTATATCTGCTTTGTGTGTGTGGGGGAAATGCAGTCCTACAGAAGGAAAATGTGTGGCTGCACTGCTTGTACCCAGGGCCAGAGCAGGCGCTGCAGTAGCGTCCTCATGTACCTGTTACAGTTTGAGGATGTGAGATGAAAGTGAGCTTCAGATCACAGTGCTCTTCCTCTCCCCCAGCTCCACAGGGCACTACCATCCGTAATTGTGGATGTCCGTCTGGCCAGCACAGGTTCTTCTTGAAGCTTAATTGCCTTTTTTGCCTGCTGCTGTATCTGAGTCACTGAGAATTGTGCTGCTGTTTATCGAGAAGCAGCAAATGTATTCCGAGATGGAGGTCGACTCTTGTTTGATTTAATTTGGTGCTGCATGCCACTTAAAGGGAGAGGCCCATGTTGGCCTTCTGTTTGATTCTGCTGTGCCTTTTCTTTTTTATTTCAATTGCATGAATGATGTGAAAATAATGTCAATATGTATTACACAACCAAACACGAACCTTAAAATTTACTGAGCTTCTCCGCACCCAAGAATGAACAGCTAGAACTACTAACACACAAACGATGTTCCTGTTGACTGGGGAGAAGTGGTATGCTGGCGTTTTACACAAGAGGGACACTGCTCTCTGTTTGTAGTATCACATTTGGCTGCTCACTAGGCCTGATCCCTGGAGACCCCTGTTGATGAAATCTCGTCTCCCCCAGGGGAGACTCTGTTCTTTGGTCATGTCACCTCGTGCCCTGGAGTGTGCAGTGAGGTGCTCCCAAATAGTCTGTCTTCTCTCTCCTCACTTTGTCAAGCTGCCTCAGTTTTTCATGTAAAACGAATATATCCAATATAAAAGAAAGGTTGAAGGACATTGCTTCCACAGGATGTTTGCCACTGGTCATATACTAATATAGGATTTGTGGTATCCACAATGTTGGCCTATTCCCCTGCTGGTTTTACATTTTACATTGTCAATGAAAATAACCAATATTTATCCATTCATTAGTTATTCTGAAACAGGTTCCTCATATGTTCTTCATGTGGTTCTGAAATGATCTGGTATGGATGGTGAGTACAGTTCTAAGGTTTTGCATATCGGCATAAAAATCATTAGGTCCTTAGCAGGCTTTAAAATTATTTAAATCTAACCCAAGGCAAATTTAAATCTAACCTAAGGTAAGGTAGCACACAACAGACCCTAATTATTTATTTAACAAAAATGAAGCCAAAATGGAGAAGCTACGTGTGGAAAAACTAAATACACCCCATGATTCAATAGCTTGTAGAACCACATTTAGCACCAATAACTTGAAGTAATCATTTTCTGTAGGACCTTCTGTCACATTGTTGTGGAGGAATTTTGTCCCACTCTTCTTTGCAGCATAGCTTCAGTTAATTGAGATTTGCGGTTGTTCTTTTATGCACAGCTCTCTTAACGTTCCGCCACACCATTTCAATTGGGTTGAGGTCGAGACTGGGCCATTACAACACCTTGATTCTTTTCTTTTTAAGCCATTCTGTTGTAGATTTGCTGGTGTGCTTGGGATTGCATTGTACTGTTACATGACCAAATTTTGGCCAAGCTTTAGCTGCCGAACAGATGCCCTCACATTTGAAGTTTACAAAACTTTGGTATACGGAGGAGTTCATAGTCAGCTCAATGACTGCAAGGTGCCCAGATCCTGTGGCCCATATAATCCCTTCACCACTGTACTTGACAGTTGGTTTGAGGTGTTAGTGATGATATGCTATATTTGGTTTTCGCCAAACATGGAGCTGTACCAGACATCTCCACTTTGGTCTCGTCTGTCCAAAGGACAAGTGTGGTGGTTTGTTCAGGTGCAACTTTGGAAACCTGCGCTGTGCTGCCATGTTTTAGAGAGAAGAGGCTTTCTCCTGGCAACCCTTACAAACAAGCCTTACTTATTTAGTCTTTTTCTAATTCTACTGTCATGAGCTTTAACATTTAACATGCTAACTGTGGCCTGTTCAGTTTTATTTGCAATTTTTCTGAGCATTATGTGGTCCGACTTTGGGGTGAATTTGCTGGGACAGCCATCTTTCTCACAGTAGAACAGTGGTCTTCACTGCATGGCTTGCAGCCCCTGGAGGCCAGTGTGGCAGTCTGTGACTGAATAAAAACAAATAAGCAAATTATCCAGAGCATCAGATTTTTCCTCTTTTTCCCCAACTAGACGCAGTACAACCTTCCCAATAATGTGCAACTACGTAGTTAAATAATCAATTAGGGTGGCAGAGAATGAAGCAGGAATGAAAACGTATTGCACGGTCATGCTTTGCTAGCTAACATTAAAAGAGGCAATGATGAAGGTGAGGCAGGACCACGTGGGGTAAATGACACAGGCTCATAAAGAAGAGAAAAATCCCTTCAGTACAAAGCGAAAACAGATAATTTCAGGATAAATGGACCGACACATTTCATAATGGGTTGATGCACCACAAAGGCAGCTTGTCTTGTATGTACAAAATCAATAGTGGTTCTTAAACACTGTAATCTTTAAAGACATTTTACAATGGTGCATTCTGATTTAAATGAAAAATATCTACTTGGTATCTGCACAAAAATGGAATTGAGATTCTCTCTGCAAAATCTTATGCAAAGATCTCAAGCAGAAAGTGAAACCGAGGCGTTGGAAGGCTGAGCTAGGCAGATCGTCGTGGGTTTTAAAGTCAGCACTGTTAAAAGACATCACTGTGCATTTGAATGTGCTTAATCACCGGCTTCAGGGACAATATAAACTTCCAGGACCACTGGAAATGCTGCACATTTTTTCAGAATAAAGTTACACAACTCTTTATGATCGATAGTGTTCACTCATTTTCCTTCTCTCAAAGCAATGGACAAGCTATAGTTGATTTCATTGGTTGGTTCATTTGTGCAGATTTTGGAAGATCTTTGAGATAAATTAGAATCAAGATTCACAGATTTGAATGAATTCAAGGAGTTTTTCCATTTCAGCATGTTTTCCATGTTTCAGCATTTGTTTTTTTTCATGTTACCTGTGATGATAGACTTCTGCTGCAGCATAGCTAAGTTAGAGATTGAAATCATCGAACTCCAGGCAAAAGAGGTCTTGCGGTCTGAACGCCAGTTGGAAAAGAATTCCCCACTGTCAAGCAGTGTGTGAAGAAGGTGCTCTCCTTCTTTGTGAGTACCTATACTTGTGAAGCTATGTTTTCTTCACTGAATATTGTAAAAGGAAAACACAGAAACAGACTGTGAAATCCACTTGTTGACTGCAATTGTGATGACCCACTACAAATACAAAATGTCTGAAGTGAAGCAGCATCAAGATTACTTCCGACTAGCCAGCTTTTAAAGAATAAATGGTGGCCCCCACCGCCCCTTTACACTGGTAAGTGTGGCCCTCATCTTGATTTCAATGAAGAATGCTGCTGTAGAATGATGGACTTCAAATTGTTTGGAAATGGTCTTATAACCCTTCCCAGACTGATGGGCAGCAACAATTGCTTCTCTAAGATCATTGCTGATGTTTACTCATTGGCATTGTGTTAACACACACCTGAATGCTCCAGACCAGCAAACTGCCAAAATTACTGCTTTTATAGAGGTGGTCAGACTAGCTGATGATCAACTTGACTACTACTTACCCATTTTGTTTGCACTAATAAATGCTGCTGCCTGCAAGGTATAATCACTGATAAACCGTTTTTAATAATTTTTTTCTATATCGTCATAAATATCATTATAACAAATTTCCTTGAAATCGTGATGAGGTTATATTGCCCACCCCTAATATCATGTATTGTTCATCTGAGGTTGCATTTACCTAATTTTAAGACCTGCTAAGTACCAGATAGTCCTTAGAATGAGCTTTAATGCCAAGCCATTTTTTTTTTCTTATCTTTCTTCCCTCCCTTTCTACCCTTGCATACTTGATGATGTTAGGAATCCCAAGAGTTGAAAAACATCCCCCAGCGTCAGACAGCTTCACTGCTGTTCTCCAGGCATGACAATTTGCATAGTTCATTCCCTTCATCTCCTCCTTAATAAAATCAGTCCTCTTTTCAGGGGCTACAGCAAATGACAGCAACGTTATTATAGCGATTAGTCTCCGGCGGGATCCCAATGACTCCCGTTTAGGGGCAGCGTGTGGCTCAGTGGGCTAAGCCTGTGTGCTTGTAATCACAAGGTCGCCGGTTCAAACCCAGCCTCAGCATGTCTGCGGGTCCTTGAGCAAGACCTTTAACCCCCAGCTCCCTGGGCACCCCAACAGGTGGCTGCCCTTCGCAGACAGCTTGTTCTACAAAGAGCAAGTTGATGGAGGCGTAAAAAGAATTTCCCTATGAGTGACAATAAAGGTTAAATTATTATTATTATTATTAAGAGGGTGTCCGCTTTAGCCCTACCGTTAGCGCCATTCTTGTGTGCTTTTTTATATAGGTGTCAAAGGGCCCCACACCAGCTTTTTTTGCATAAGGTTTGAGATCCTCTATGCTTTGACAGGTAGTTCACAAAAAGGCTCGCTGTTCATTGTCAAGACACAAACATCCTATGATGACTAATTATTTGAATGAAAGTCTTTACAATATGTTCTGGTGGGCTGCTGAGATGGAAGACAGGTGGCTGATGACTGAACAGGTGTCTGATGGGATATGTGACTCAAGCGCAGTGCACGGCAATGGCGATTCGGGTGCCGAGCAAACAGCAGGGTGGAAATTAGCTGTAATTACAGGCCATATCTTGCTCAGTAATTACTGTATCCTTTGTCGTCATCTAAACCTAGCATGTAGAAACTGAGTTCTTCCTTCAAATGTGTTCTGCAATTCTGTGCTTTGTTAAACTCACTTGAAATCAGATTTTTCCCACAAATTCTGAAAACTTGGTTCATCTACAGCTAATATTGTTCCTCCTTTAGTGCATTTGTCAGAAATTTTATTGCTAGATGCATGACTCCACACATTTTTATAATTTTACTTTAGAATTCCTTTTAGAATAACAAAACAATGTGCTGGTGCTTATGAATGAGCCAATAATTCTGCTTTAAATGCACTTTGAGCATTATGGATAATGTAACACTTGAGGGACAACCTGTCACGATTCGGCAGGCAGGTGAGCAGGGAAGAAGGAAAGCAAGCCGTACTTACGGGTAAACAGGGGTTTAATCGGCAAGAAACAAACACGCAGGAACATCCACGGACACTACAATGACGGATCTGGGGAAACTAACTGAGACACGGACTAAATACAAAAGACAAGCTAAGGGTAACGAGCAACAGGTGGGAACAATCAGGCAGAAACAGGAGGTAACGAGGTGGGGGTGGCACACATTAGGATCGGACGGAGCGGGGCGTGACACAACCTCTGAATTAACAGTGAACCTTTCCAGAATTATGAGGTCACATTTGATAGCTCAAATGTGTTTTTGTGTTATTAGCATACTGAGACCAGGTTTCCACGCTTTCAGCTTTCAACATAGTGCTGTCTGTGAGCCTGAAGAAACTACTGAACTAAGGTGTGGTGGGACCTCAGATAATGGGGACTGGCTAGGGGCGGAGTGGCCATTAGGGGCACCGGGAGATTTCCTGATGAGCTGCCATACATACACATTCAAATGCTCATAAAGAAATGCACGTGCATGTAGAAAATCTGTTTGAAGTCCCCTCCCCCCGCCAAAGTGGTATGACCCTGCTTGGCGTGCATGTAACCATTGAGGAGAAAAGGTAGTGGCACCTCCTAAAATTAAAAAATAAACAAAAACAATTAAATGATACAAACCTATTTTGTGTGAAACTAAACTGAAAAGAAAAATCAATGGTACTGCCCATCCCTACAATTTGATGTCTGTTCAATCCATGGTTGGTATCACCTATACCGATCTTCATCCTGACAGTTGTATCAAAATAATAATTTTTGCCAAGCCTGACCAGAGGTGGGGATTGACCCTACAGTATGACATATAGCTTTATTGACAAGCTGTTCCTAAATGGAAAAAATAAAAAAGAAAATGGGATTAGTGGTACACCCATACCTCAAGAAGCTACTTTTGTTTTAAGAAGGAATAATCTTTGGCCGATATTCTTGAACTTTCAGACAGCACAATATTACTACTATCATTTTATTTGAGTACAGATTAAATTTCCAGTTGATTTTGAAACTTTGGATTATGTTGCTACCTGTAGGAATCATTGGTTTGATTTAGTATTTCGCCATATTCTGAAGCTAGAATAAATGTTCAGCTTATTTAGGAGTGCCTCCCATTCTAGTCTGTATCATGTTATGCCTGGGCTGGCTGTTCTCTTGCAAGAAAATATAAAGTACAAGGTAGTGTAATTGCACATTATTTACATATAAGACTTTTATTAATTATTTTTCTTAACCAGTAAAAGCTAAGACGCAGACTGCTTGTCAGTCAGATGGGGCTGGCTGGGAGGCAGATGAAAGCCTGCAGCTGCAAGTCAGGTCACTTCATGTCTGCTTTATCAGATCCTTCATCTTCAGAAGTGGAGCCTACAGTCGGGAACAATCAGATTAATTCGCTTTTAATAGGCCTTTCTGCTTCATTTGGGTAATGAACAATGACATTTCCAGAATGTCATTTTTTATATGCACTTTTGCTAAACATTTAAGTTAAAGAACATATACATTAATGTCTTTAAGTTGGGAGAACCTGGGAACCTTTACATTTTGACAATTTCAATATCCTGAATTATTTGTTTTGTTGGCTTTGTGATGTAATTTACCTTTTGTGGTTTTTCAGTTTCACTCTGCATTCAACCATTATAAAAGCACATGAAATGTAGATAATAAAACTTTGAAATTTAAATTAGCCCCCATTTCTTCATCCTTGGGATGGAGTCCTTCCCACTTATGCAGTGAGCTGAGCGTTAATGTGACGGATAATAACCCACCGTTCCATGCCATGTGTTTTCCAGACGGAGGTTATCAAAGGCAGTTCTCAGAGTGTTGGTATGACGTTTCGACATGTCCCGGCCACCGAGGGTGATGTTGTGCATGTCAGCATTGAGACGGTCACCCCCAACTCACCCGCTGCCTTGGCTGACCTACAGAAAGGGGACCGGCTCATAGCTATTGGAGGTAAGAAATGTTTCCCCTTCAGTTTGTGCCTGCCCATCTTCAAGCTGTACCTAAAATTTTTTATGTGATACCATAATGCCGTTGCTGGAAAAACTGGTGACATGAAATAAATATCAGAGTTAATACCTGCAATGACATATCTCAAGCCTTGAGAATTCTATATTTTTTGGCAGGTGTTAAAGTGACATCCTCTGTCCAAGTGCCAAAGCTCCTCAAGCAGGCTGGAGATAAGGTACAAGTTGTCTATGAAAGGCCCGTACGTCATCAGATCCCACCCATGGGAGCCCTTCAGGAAGGTTTCGGCCAGCTGGAGGAGCCCAGTTTTCTGCCCCAGCCCGTGTATGAAGAAGACCCGGCCCCCATCACCGCTCTTGATACTTCTGACAGCAAAGACATGGACTCAGAATTTGAGGAGCTAATCATGGACCCTAAGCCCATTATTAGTGACATCAAGGATGATCTCCTTCCTGTTAACCAAAGTCCTAAAAGAACTGTGACTAATCTTGCCACCAAGCCTCTGGGCACAATTTCTCCCATCTTGAACCGTAAACTGAATTTGTCTGGTCTTCAGTTGCCACTGAAACCACAGACGAAGGAGACACTCAAATCCTTGCCTCCTAAAAGCAGCGAATTGCCTGAAGGACCTCAACGGCCTGCTGCCCCTCCTCCACCCCCTCCCAGTCGACCGCCAGTGCCCCCCAGGACCCACATCAAGCTGACATCAACCACTTCAGACACCCCGAGTGTGCAGGATGGAGGGGATGTGCCTTCAGAGAAACCAGAGAGGCCCATCCCACCTGTAAACAATGGAGACAAACAGCCCACCAATGAGAAGGTTGCAGTCAAACTCCCAGATCAAAAGCCAGCTGTCAGACAAATGGAGACCAGCGAAGACCTGCCAGCTGATTACATTTCCCGCCGGCAAGATGCAGCCAAAGACAAGGTCTCAGAGGCGTCTACCAGCACAAAAGACAGCCTGGAGGATCATCTTACCTGGGAATCATCAGAGACCCTGTTACGTAACCAATCTGCAAAATGGGCCAAGGCCTCTGTGGTTTTTGATGTAGAAAGCAACCATAAATACCTTAATGTAGCCCTTTGGTGTAAAGACCCTTTCAAACTAGGCAGTCTCTTGTGCTTGGGGCATGTTAGTCTGAAACTGGAGCACATCGCACTGGAGTGCCTGTCCATATCCTCCTTGGAGTTCCAGAGCACCTTCAGGCTGTGTCCCCCAGAACCGAGAGCTAGTGTGAGCCGCACAGCTCTGCGCAACCTCAGCACCCACAAGGGCTTCAATGAGAAGCTGTGTTATGGTGACGTCACCCTTAACTTCACTTACCTGAACGATAGCGAATCAGAATTCTCCAGCAGCCTGGTGGAGTTTGAGCGAGAAAACATCCAGCAGGATGACGATCAGTGTCAGCAGCAGCAGCAGCAGCAGCAACAGCAGCAGCCAGTGCTGCCCCGTGAGGAGCATGGCTTCAGCTCCATGCAGATTGCGGAATTCAAGCACAACTTCCAGGATACCCAGTTCCAGAATCCCACTTGGTGTGAATACTGCAAGAAGAAAGTATGGACCAAGGCAGCCTCCCAGTGCATGATCTGTGCCTATGTGTGCCACAAGAAGTGCCAGGAAAAGTGTCTCAGCGAGCACCCATTTTGCATGGCTGCTGACCGCCGGGGCGCTGACTCTGAGGCAAAGTCCACCATCAACAGAGCCACCACTGGCCTGACCCGCCACATCCTTAATACAAGCTCCCGGCTGCTGAGCCTGCGACAGGTGCCCAAAGCCAGGTTGGCAGAGCAGGTGGCCGACCCCACTGTAGAGCCATCACCCAAGCAAACGCCCAATACCTCGGACAATGAGAGCAGCGACACCGAGACTTATGCTGGGGCAAGCCCTTCCAAAAAAGCCACTTCCACAAGTGGGAGCACCACTAAGCTGGCACGCAAAGAGGGTGGCCTGGATGATAGCGTTTTCATAGCTGTTAAGGAGATTGGGCGGGACCTTTACCGGGGCCTGCCCACAGATGAGCGCTCGCAGAAGCTGGAATTCATGCTGGACAAGTTACAGCAGGAGATCGACCAGGAGCTGGAGCACAACAACTCCTTGTTGCTTGAGGAGAGGGAGACTGCTGATCCCCGCAAGAAAGCACTCACCAGTGCGGCCCTTGCCAAGTCTGGTGAGCGGCTCCAGGCACTCACGTTACTCACGATTCACTACCGCGCTGGCATTGAGGACCTGGAATCCGTCGAGAGCACCTCCCCATCTGAGCATCAGGGCTTCAAGGCCAAATGTGGCTCGGAGGACACCCTTGAAGGGGCGGAAGACTTCGACACAGACACCTGCAATCCTCTAGATGTTCCACTGCTGGATGACATCACAGAGGAGCAGATTTGTGTAGAGGCGTTGCCATAGACATAGATGGGCATGACGCTTGTAATTATCAAAAGAATATTTTAATTTATTATTATTTTTTTTTTTTGGCGTGGGGGTTTATTTGCAGGGATGGGGAGGTATAGAGGGATTATTAACGCTGAAATGGTTATGGGGATTTCCCAGTCTGACTGTACCAATAAGCATTACAAAGCCAATTCATTGTAAGAACATGTGCGATGCTGTCACTTGTGCGGGGCAGCCTGAGCAGAATCCTGCAGTTATTGGTAGGTGTATTTAATGTGCCGTTTCTTACAGTGTGATTTTATCCCCTCCGTTTTCATAGTGTGCTTTTCGTAGCTTCTGTGTTTATGCAACAACTTGGCACATGTGGAAGAATCCCAAGATCATATCACTCACATGTGTTTGGATGGTTGTAATCATTCTTTTTTGCACTTTAAATATGGTCACTCTGTGTGTGTGTTTTTTTTTTTTAAATCAAAATAAATAGTGGAGACAAGAGTTTTATTTGTTTTTAATGATGAGCAACTCATTGGAGAATTATACATATTCACTTGCTGGAGAGGTATAGTGGGTAATGGTTTTTGGCTTGGTTTTCTTCTGCAAAGCCTTGAGAGGGAAGTAGGAGTTGTGGAACTCAGTGTTAGTAAATGTTTAGGTGGTTCAATGTTTCAAGCCTCTTGCCCGAAAACACTGTATACCAGTAACCTATAGGGAAAGATCAAGCAATTAGCTGGCGCCAGGTGAAGTATCATTCTTTTACAATCTGCACTTTTAATCTGTCGTCAACAATGTTTCCTGTCTGTAAGCACTTTAAACTTAATGCTTTTGTTTGGTCTGCTGCTTCTCTTCTCATCTTTGTCTTTTTTTTTTTTTTTTTTTTTAATCGGTTTCTGTGTTAACTGCTAAGGAGGGGGTGGGCAACACCAGTGGGGCCAGATGTTTTTATTTGTGTAAATTATTTATATTCTAGGGTGAGAATTCATTTTACCATCTTTATTATTTTTAATGTTCATTTGTATGTGTATACGCTCTTGCTTAGTCAAACCACTATGGAGGGGTAGAATATGTAATCAAAAATGGTAGATTAATATTAACTGATAAGAGCAAAATATCTCAAGTCAGAACAAATTTCCTGCCTTCTCTACTAGTGAGCTGTTAAGTATGTTTTTCAGTGGTATCTTCGGGTCAGGTACATGCCGTTCAGCCTCTTACCAGAGATGTAATTATGTATGTGACAGAAAGCTTTTGGCTCAGGCCCTTTTTCCTTATTCAGTGGATTATTGATCTGGCCAGGAGACAGATGATTTTGTAAGGATCTGTGTTTGGTTGTTTGTGTTGGGAGGGCAGAAGCACATTCCACTCAGAGCCCCAAAATCTCAGTTCATCTCAGCTATATGCAGCAGTTTGCAGCGTAAGCAAATCTCAGTCAAGTGAAGCTCTTAAATTCTACAAAAGCCTGGTTGATTAGGTGGGGAATGGGTGAGAGATGCTGATCCTGTCACTCAGAAAGCCAAAGTATCCCAAGATGATCTGACTGTGGATCCTGGTTGACTGTGTCACCAAGTTGAAAGTGATCAGCATTCCTTTGTGTCTGGGTACTAACACAGAAGGACTGGATGTCTGAGGATGATGGAATGGAGGAAGAGATTTGTGGAGTAGACCTGCTGTCCCCTAGGTACATTGCTGCTACATTCTGCAATTGTTGTATATTCAGATTTTTGTGCAATATTTTTGTAGGAAATGAAGATTAAAGGTGGCACCAGAACTAATTTGATCTGCAATCTCAACCCCTGGCAGCATAATTTTATCAAGACAGGTCTGCTCCCAACATGGCTGGAGCCAAATTCATGAGAGCCGGTTTCCCTACTGTAACTCCTGGCCTGTGAACCCAGACATTACTCATTCCTTTCATGCTATGATGACTTATTAACATTATCTGGCATTGCTATATGGAGGACAGAGCATTTTGGCAAGCAAGCTGTAACAATAATAACATGGATGGTATACTCCAGTGCTACTGTACATAGCCTAAATAAATATCACCGCAAGTCTACAAGTGTTTCTGTTTTACCCACCACCGGATGTATGACTTTGAGGTCCAAGTAATGGAAAATGCCTTAGCTTATATATACATGCTCAACATCCTAATCCTGTTATATGTGTGTGTTATTTTAATTGCATGTTTCCCTTTCATTCAGCTCTGAAAATAATGAAATTAAGCAAGACAAGCAAATTTTATCCTAGTGCATGTGGAAAAAGTTGCATTCAGCAGCAGCCAGTGTTATGCACAGTTCAAAGTCCTGTTAGGGGAAAGATAATTATGGATAATACATAATGTATAAAAGTAATTAGAATGCACCCCAGAGACTGACATCACAGTAAGATGGCTGATGCCATAGGTTGATGTATCTGCCTTCAACTCCCAGACCTCCACAAATAAAGAACTAGCTTATCTGTATTGAAAAGCTGCTGTATGGATTTCTAAAAGGAGACTTGCACTCATGTTAACAGAGAAAATGTATCTGACAGTTTGTTGCTGGAATTCAATCTTAAAATTTCACCTGAGGTCGGGGGCGTTGCTAGAGATTTTGGGTCCCATGAAAGCATATCATATTGGGCCCCCTAGTCTGGACCAATCCAGTAATTTTCCACATTTTTTAGGGCCCCTGAGTTAGAATCATCCTAATATCCTCCTCCCACCCTTATGGCACCCCTGCCTGAGGTATTTATGAGAACACATCTGATTTATAAGGACATTTTTCTTTTCTGACCATGCCTGTGAGTGGCTTCCGAATGAGAAGAGGCTCAATGACAGCCTGGCTGGCTCTCTGATTTTCATAGCAACAAAATGGTCAACTGTCATTCGTCCAATGGCCTGTACTTCGAAGCTGGGTTACTGGCTTATCGGGGTAACTTGTCGGATTTAAGGTACCACAGTTTAAATGGACTTCATATTCGTTAACTTACATTTTGCCCAGACTACCTTAAATCCGACAATTTACTCCGATAAGCCAGTAACCCCGCTTCGTAGTACAGGCCACTGGGGATTTTCCTAAATATTCATACTAGTGCTGTCTTTCCTGTTTTAACTTTTACTATGTGAAATCCTCCTCCTGTTACCAGGAGGAAATTGATGCAGGTGCTTTACAGTTAATTTTGACTTTAAAATAATGGACTACTAATCATACATTTTAAACTGGATTCTACATTCTTTAATCCACTTAATTTTCTAAACATTCCACACAAATGACATATAGTTGTACAACATTGCTGCATTCCCCTGTATTAAATATTAATATACAGAATACAAGCACACCATTACACCTTTGAATTAACCAATTTCCTGGTTAAAAGTACAATTTCACAGATGTCTTTTTGTACAGGTTACTTAATATTTCATGTAGTACAAATACAAACCAAGGACTCACAGATTAGAAGGCATACACACACATACACATCCATTTAATTTTTATATGTGCTAAATTTCTTTTACCAAACAACAAACTCTAAAATATATGCTAATCTCCATAAGACAATGAATGTGTAACGAAAACAAGATTCTAACCACGTGTACAAATTACATGATTACGGTGGCCATTTTGACTGAGCTTTCATAAACTTTCAAATAGGTTTGCAGTAGAGGTCATTAGGGAGTCGATTAAAGTAGGGTTTTAGTATTGATCTGTTTGTTTTTTTGATGTATGAGAAATGTCACTCTATAGTGATAGACATCCATTTTGTCATTATGATGGATACATACATAGCAATAACTGTGGACCTGTCATTAACCAGTTACAGTAAATGCTAAAGAGCAATCATGGGTGGTTGCTATTAAATGTCCTTTGAATACTTCACTGTTCCTGTTATTTCTCAGGGCTCTTGCCCAAGAGTAGAGTCAGTATTTTCACTTCTGCCATGCTAAAATTGAACAGGGAAAGGACACTCAATATCTGAGAGAAAATGTGTTAAATGGCAATGTAAAAAGCTTATGTGTCTATCACACTATCCAGGCGTGCTGCATAAATAGCTTGGTTAATTAAGCATTAGGAAACTACTCATTTAGGAACCTAGAGCCAAGAGCAGGAGCACAAATGTGTTATGATATCTGTCTTTATTAGTAGGGAAAATGCTTTTGCGAGTACTATTGACTCATGGGAGAAATGTGCATGATGCCCTGCTTCTAAATCAATATCAAGGGAGCAGGTGTCTGCTGGTCAGACACATTTATGTACCTCAGAAGTGAGTATTGACATTTTGATCAACGCAATGTGACGCAGTATTGCACTTCAAGATACCTTTAAATCAGGGTGAGCAAATAAGATAATGAAGAAATGCAACCTTTTACTCCACGTGCAAAAGCACACGTGACCTACATATAAATGTAAAAGACTATGCATACCTGGTAAGTCCTGGAAAGTAATCTGTCCGTTTAAATGGTCAAAAATTCTGGGTCAGTTTTATTGTTTGCGAAAGTGGTCTAGTTAACACTGGTCAACAAATTTTTACTGTCTTTTTGTCACACAAATCAAAATAGGTGAATCTTAAAATATTTTTGCTTGATTAAAATATCTAATCAGAATTTCCCTGTCATACAAGGATGTTGTCACACGCTGTTAAATATGTATATGTGCATGATGGAATTGTATGACCTGCTGTACTTGGCCTCAGGAATATCCCTCTTAAGGGTCTATGAACTGCAAAGGGAGCTGGGGGATAAACAAGTACATAAAAATGCCCCTTAGCTGTTTTGTGACATAGTTTTTGTTGACCAGTGTAATTTATTTCCAGCAGTGAAGCAAACTTGCTTGAGTGTGTGCTCTGTTATTTTTCACATGCATGCTAAAATGCTACTCGTTGCTGTATAAATGTTTACTTCCTACCAGGTGTATTTGCAGGGGGAAGAAGAACCAGTACCTACTGACATGGGGGCAGACGTGTAGCTGGAGATTCAACAGCAAATTTGTAAAGAATCTTTGATATATCACAAGAATGCCGTTTTCATTTTGAAGGTTAAGATGCACCCCAGCCTCACAGAAGCAGTAAATGTGATGTGATTTAACCTCAACAAAATATTTCTCCCAACAAAATAGATTTTAATGATTGCACAAGAAGATAAATCCTTTTTAAAATTTTTCCCCTGATTGCGCAAACAAGTTAAATATTTAAGGCCCATTTCAAGGTAAGCAAATAGTCTCTTTAAACATGTAATAAAGACGAGAACATTTTACATTAAAATTGGGCACCATGTAACTGTACAGGATAACATTTGATTTTGACAACACCTGCTTTATGCAGTGAATGCCAACAAAGCAGAAAACATACTGGCATTACCAAATCTAATTTTACCAAAAAGCATATTAACTGCACAGAGCCTTCACTGAATGTCTTTAAAGTGCCAGATTCAAATATCATCCTTTCAAAAGCAACATCAATGCTAATCACACAGGCTTTGTTCTTACTTAAACAGTTATTTTGGAAATATCACGGATTTCATCACCAGTTAACCAAAGCGCAACCTTTAGAGTTTCTGTGGCCAGAGAGCGAGCTGAAGTCACATATAACATCACACAGCACTTCACCCTGAGAGGGAATTCAGGGTTCCACTATCTTGACATCTGTAATTATGTGTGCATGTCACAATGGACAAGGACAAACCGCTTTGGTCTGAGTAGGTGGAATACTATAGTGACATGGAACAGTAAGAAGAGCTAGGGGGGAATGATCACACACAAATGGCTCTTCTTTTTTTTTTTCTGTAAAAGGTCACGTACATGTGTGGCTTCCTCGGCTACTCATCACTTTCTGTCTCCATCTCCTCTCCCATCTGATAGTGCTGTGAGTCCTGCGTTGTGTACATTCGCGTCTTCATTGGACAGTCGTGGTTCATTAAGATTGCCTTGAAAGGATACAGGCATAATGACATTTGTCAGACTTCATCCACGAAGCAGATGGAACAGCACCTGACATTTCATGTGTTGTAAAATTATACGAGTATACTGTTAACAGAAGAATTTAATCCATTTTCCGAAACCGTTTGTTCTACTCAGTGTGGCAGGCGATCCGGAGCTAACCAGGAGGCTACAAGCGCATGTTTAACACAATTGACACAGTTTAAATATGTTTAATTTCCTGTAGCTTTGTACTGCAGAATAGAAGGAGACAGTTATACACTGTACAGTATGCAGGAGAACTGCCTCTTACAAATCTTTATCAGGGTGCAGCAGTAGACACTGGGTCCTCTAAGGGCTTTCAGTTGCTACTTGTAATGGGGCAATAACGTATATGCTGAGGTAACCTCTGGAGCAGAGCTGAGAAGGCTCATACTTGCAATATTAGGCTGCTCTGCACACAGTAGAACGCATAAAGCAATATCTTTTTATGTTTATTATTTTTTAAAATCTGACGAACCAGAGACACCAGGGCTACATTAAACCGATGGTTGTGAAACTGAAGCTGCTTAAAGGCATTTTCTCACCATTTTCTCTTCCTTAGCAGCTGGATTCCTGAGGAAAAAGCAGAGAGGGGCAAACAGGATATCCACAATGCCAATGATGGTCATTAGCCAGGGGAACCCGATACTACGGGCGATGGCACCCCCAGTCGACGGACCTGTGCAAGACAATGACAGAATGTGTTATCAATTATGGAGTCTCCAATGATTAGGTCACCCAACTCCCCTCACCCACCTTCCTCATACCCACACAGTAAGCTCCAGCCCTGGCTGTTCCTCACAGCCAACAGCTTAGTGCCTAAAACAGGGGTCTCCAACTCCGGTCCTGGAGAGCTACTATCCAGTAGGTTTTCTGTCCCACTTGGCTTCTGATGAGCCACACCTGGCCCTGGTATTTACCTGAGAACAGGTGTGACTCATCAGAAGCCAGGTAGGATTGAAAACTGACTGGATAGTACCTCTCCAGGACCGGAGTTGGAGACCCCTGGCCTAAAACCTAAAATATTCTGAAGTGTTACTCAAGGTTACGCAGTGTTTCTGCTGACCTAAAGCAAAGCCCATGCAAAAAGCAACATCCGCGATGGCGTACACGCTGCCATACACAGACACGTGGCGAAGGTCGACGAGGTAGCCCATTATCGGCATCATAGAGGAGTCCACCATGCCTGTTGGAAACCAAAACAGCAACGTTTCACAGCTCTGAATACTCACTAGTAAACCTGGTAAAACAGACATATATACTTGTCATGTGATTTTCTGCACCAACTGATAGCACCTTTCTCTATGGAGTGGGAATTGACTTTACTCACCGATGGCAAAACCAACACCAAAATTGGGTATTATCAGTCCATAGATGCTTTTAGCAAATGGTACCTAGAAAAATAAAGGAAAAGAATTTTGAAAACACTCGTGCAGGGGATACAAAATGTTATTGTAAAGGTCTGCTTCTGAAGTGCAAACATCAGTCTTCACAGCATACAAAAAAAGCATCAAACCTGAAAGTGATTTTCTTTGACTATGAAATATCATGTCTAACTTCAGTTAAAATCCTGTTAGGACTGCATCTTAGCTACTCTCTGTACAATCAGAGATATGATGCTAAAGGAATATGTCTTCTTCACTGTTCTTGAGGAGAATGGAGGTCTAACTGGGGAGATGGGCAGTCCATTCATTGCCCCTCGCCCAGAGGCACCTGTGTTCAGTCTCCACTGCAGTTTGTGATGGTGTGAACCCCACCATGTATGCGGGAGATAGGGGAAGCCCATCTGTGTTCATTTGCGTATTATTTGCACTCACACAGAGAATGCTAATCCCCACGAGAAGCATCCCTATGAGAGCACACAGCCACCTGGAAGAAAGCAAAGCAGTGATAAGAGTCTGCCAAAGACAGTACTGCAGTCTGGAGTTTGCTCACGTCTGGCAGTGACCAGGGTTACAGGGTCAGAGAATAATGAATGCCGTAATTTAAGTGGAAAAAGAAAATGAGCTTTTGCCCGATTAAATTAACTCAGTGTTTATGGGATATATTGGGAACAAGAAATTTATCGTGCAATTACTAAGGTCAGCCACTGCTGTAAAAAAATATACGTAAATACAAGTAACTGGTCAATATTTCTGGCAAAAGAATTTTCTCAAGTACTACTGTAAATTAAGATCTGTACTTGCCTATTTTCACTATACATAAGTCATAACAAATCAGCAAAAATTATATTACTCTCACAGCAGGTCAACAGTTCATCAAAAATGTTCAGTCCCGTGGCGAGGATTTCAGTAAGCAGCATTGTGAAAATGACACTGAAATATCTGAAATATCATTTAACATTAGTATCACAAGCAGATCGCCTGAGAGTGAAAAAAGAGCAATTTCCCCCTTACCTTCCCATTTTGTGTGCAAGAACACCAAATATGTTGGTTCCAATAAGGTAGGAGACACTGGCAGGCACAAATGCAACGCCTGACGAAATAAGAGGAAGACGTCAGGGAGATAAGCATGTGTGTTATCGGTCTCCATCAGAGAGCTGCCCAGTGCCTGCGAGGAGCACTAATGAAGCCTCCTCAGACGAGCTGCTCTCCTTTCGGCCGTGAATGACACCTTCATATCCTGCCTGCCCCTGATTCCTCGGCTTACTCCTAATTAGCTTCTCGCTCTCCACCCCGGTCTCTACACCATTATCTCTTGTGACCTGGCTGGGACGCTGCTAACAAAACAAAAGGGTGCCCCCGGCACAAGCATTCTCCCTTTTGTGTGGGAATAGGATGAATAACAGTGGATCGCTTAAGCCGCAACACTGCCTGCGGGATGTTTGCCATGCTTTAGCCTTCTGTTAGAGCTGCAGTATTCTTGGGAAGTGTCCAGTGAAAATAAACATATTGGTGATAAATTTAAGGAAGCTATTCATCAAGCAACATTCAAAGAGAAAATATGTATTGTGTCACCTTAGGCATTGAAAGTGCAATTGTTCTTCTGTTTTCAGAATGACAGTAGGCACGAGGAAATGAGGGGTGAACTTTTGAATGTCACATGCCATGTTTTGAAGTTGTCCACATTCTGTGGAAAGGCTGTAATAAATAAATAAGATTTACCTAGCTGCCATTTTGGGGAACACATAGTCTCCATCATCCAGATTGGCAGTGCGGGTTCCAGCATGGCAATCGCCATGTTTGCAAAGCAAATGGACCCTGGAAAATGAATCCAATACAAAAGGATGATCAGAGACTCACTCTCATTTCTTTTGGTAACATTCAGCCTTTTGTTTCCACTGGCTCCTGATCAGACAGAAAACCGCATATTAGCGCAGCCCAGCTCAGAGGCATTAATAGAAGTGGTGGGCATGTTCAGTGACATGTTGACGTGCCTCACTGCTTTAATGTATCACACATGGCCTGTTTTTATAGAGAGGGATGTTTTAAACATGCTATGGCCTTTTAAGTCACCACTGATTACCCTCCTTTTCCATAATATCACACATCCTTTACAAAGTGATGGACAGACCGTTACTCCTGTTCTGTCCATTTATTGCATTTTTCTGCAGCAATAATACAGATGAATGCTTAGCACAGAAGGAAATGTGTATCTGAAATCTCTATCTGTGTATCACTCAAGTGTCACTGCCATGTGCTGCTGTGAGTACCAAGCATTCCATACAATAATAAACCTTCCAGGATTTGCTGTTCAAATGTACGTTTCCGCTTGTTTCCTTACCCGCAGCAATGAGAATATAAGGATCTTGCATGAGGGTCAGCAACGAGGTTCCCTTCTGGCTCTGTCAAAAAGAATTGTTCTGATCAGACAAGGGAGATCAACGTTGTGTTTCTGTGTCCTATCATCTTAAATTGTCTGATGATTACTGAGACTGCTACAGCTAGTAATTATGTTCATGAAGTCCAGTACTTTTGTAGACTACAGCTTCCTCAGTTATCTCAGTGTACCCTCCATTTACAGGCAGTGGGTTGTTGCCCATTAACCTCCAAGGTTAAACATAAATGAAAAATAAACATGTAATTTGATTTTGGAAATTTGCATATAAAGTGCATTTGGGCCTTTTATTGTGGAATTAAGGAAATGTAGCTTATGTGTGAGCAGTCTGCAGCTGTATCTGGTAAATCCTTGGAGACCCAGTGTTCTTACTGTTATTCAGGTGTGTGGGATCGAATGAGTGCATTTTCCTTCGTGCCAAAACCCTTGATTGATAAGTTCCCGACTGTGCATTATAGCCAGCAAAGGCAATGTTTTCATTTAATCCAAGGTTGTAAGTCTTGATTATCAAAGCTGTACTATATGTCCAAACCTAACTAAAGAAGTAATTACGCCACACACAGGTGTCATGTAATTTCCAGCCACAAACACTGGTAACAGAATGGCTAGTTGTACAGAAGAAGTTAGTGACTTTCAACTTTGCACCATTATGAGATGCCACCTTTCCAACAAGTCAGTTTGCCACATCTCCGCCCTGCTGGAGCTGCCCTGGTCAACGGCAAGTGAAGTGAAAGTACTATGAAGGTCAAAATATCTGGGAGCAAGTTAAGCTGTGAAATGTTTGACCACACAAGCTCACAGAAAGGGACCTGATAACCCAACTGATGGCCAACTTGGATGGCAACAAATCCCACCAGCAACATTCAAATGGAAGGTCTTTACAGTATATTGTTATGGATGGGAGTGATTCCTGAAGCTACTTGCCCAATGTACAATGAATGTATTATCCAAATACAAATTATGACCAAGTAGGGCAGCCTTCATTTTTTAGGTCTCTGGAAACAAAGATATATACCAAGACATGCCCTTTTAAAATCTCAACCATACGCATGTCCCTTACCCTTTTCATCTGCATTGGGGTCAGCTCCCAGCTGAGATGATTCAATGTGAAAGCTAAGACGCCAGTCTCAGAAAGGCGTCTGGTCAATATCCAGCCCAGCATCTGATGCCAAAGCTCAAAATCTCCTGCTGCTGTATAATGCACCATCCATCCTTATGTGATTGTCTTATGCCATTATAAGGACATTTTAAAATGCTGTCCAGGTTTTTCTGACCTCTCACATAATTTTAAGAAATAGCATACAGAAATCTATGGAAAGTTGTTATATATTCTGTATAACTTCACATTAAATGTAATATTTTAATTGTATTACTTGAAGAGATCTGGTCAAGATATTAACATATTACTAATGATGGTGTATAACACAAGTGAAAAAATATGTAATGTAACAAATTGATCTTTTCATGTAAAAATAGGCATTTCCAGAGTCATTTCAGTCAAACTAAGAGGAAAAACAGCTTCTGTCACTACTAACTAATATATTAGCTCACACAGCATACTTTCCCAGTCAAACGAGCGATACTCCTAGACACCCCCCAATGCTATGTACGCTATGTTTGGTGAAGTAGTCCCTGATTATAATTGCTCAGCTAATGTTTTGTGAACTAAAGAGACAACCTAGACATCACATATTCGTATAAAGAGGAACACCTAGAGCAGGGGTGTCGAACTCCAGTCCTGGAGGGCCGGAGCCCTGTGTAGCTTAGTTCTATCCCTGTTCCACAACAAATCATTCAGTTCAAGAGCTGTGTGGTAATTAGCACAAGGAGTTGAATCAGGTGTGTTAAATGAGGGGAAACCCAAAAATGTGCAGGGCTCCAGCCCTCCAGGACTGGAGTTTGACACCTGTGACCTAGAGGGTATGTTATTCATCTAGTTTTATTGCATGTATGGGAAACTGCATCTCATAGTGGGGCATCGTATCTCATTTCCTTCACTGAAACTGCACCCATCAGAGAGATTTTTCTCTCCATTACTAGGGCACTTCATAACTGCACCCTTTTCCATTGCAAGGGTACCCATAGGGGCCACTTAAACCATTGTAAGGGCACCTTATTGGGTTCTGCACCACATTCTCTCCATTAGAAGGGCACTTCATAGCAGCACCCTTTATCATTGCAAGGGTACCCATAGAGGCCACTTAGACCATTGTAAGGACACCTTATTGGGCACTGAAGAACTTTCTTTCCAAGAAGGGTACTAATTTAAACACTTCATCATATTTTCTTGCTCTATAGAGTGCATCTCCCCACGTGAAGGGGCTAAGTCATGTGAAAGGCAGCCAATGACAGCGTTTTCACCACTCAAAAGGGCATTTTATTGATTTTATTTATGTTTCTTCAGCCATAGGGGCACTTGCCCCCCCTGCTCCCACCCCCGCCAAGTCCACCTGTGCTCCTACTGTAGGTAAGGGTTGGCAAAGCAGTTATTTTTGGTTAGAATAATTATCCACGATATACATCACATTTTTTTTGTTTGTTTACAAACCAATCGAATTGGAATGTATGTAGTAATGTTAATTGACCATTTATAAAAGATCAAGTAAGTTTTTAGTTCAATATCTAGTCACTAACTTAAGATCCACAAAGAAGTGAGATATACAGCACTGAGATGTTATGCAGGCTGAACTTGCTTTGTTTCACATTGGTCTGTTTTTGTTGTGATTAGGGTTGGGTGATAGCACTTTTTTCCATTTTGATCCAGTTCCAAGGTTGGTATCGCCGATACTGATCCCTATACGGAATTTCTAATCTTTTGTATGCATTAAATGGAAAATAGTGATGAACAATATGGAGAAAAATCATCATAGTGCAATATTTTAAATTTTTGTAATAAATATTGCTATATTTATAAAACAAAAAAAGAAACATTAGAACATAAAAACATAAGAACTATACAAACGAGAGGAGGCCATTCGGCCCATCGAGCTCGCTTGGGGAGAACTTAACTAATAGCTCAGAGTTGTTAAAATCTTATCTAGCTCTGATTTAAAGGAACCCAAGGATTCAACTACGTTATCAGGAAGACTATTCCATACTCTGACTACACGCTGTGTAAAGAAGTGCTTCCTTAAATCCAGTTTGAAATGTTCTCCCGCTAATTTCCACCTATGGCCACGAGTTCTTGTATTTGAACTAATGCTGAAGTAACTATTCGGTTGAACAGCATCCAAACCTGTTAGAATCTTATAGACCTGGATCATGTCCCCCCTCAGTCTCCTTTGCTTGAGGCTGAACAGATTTAGCTCAACTAACCTCTCCTCGTATGACATTCCTCTAAGACCAGGAATCATTCTTGTGGCCCTACGCTGCACCTTTTCTAAGGCCGCAATGTCCTTTTTAAGATATGGTGACCAAACCTGCACACAATATTCTAGGTGAGGTCTCACCAAGGAATTGTATAATCTTAGCATTACCTCCCTTGACTTAAACTCCATACACCTGGAGATATACCCCAACATCCTATTGGCCTTTTTTATTGCTTCCCCGCACTGGCGAGAATGAGACATGGAAGCATCAACATACACACCAAGGTCTTTCTCAGAATCAGCTACCTTTATTTCAGTAGGTCCCATAAAATACCTGTACTTTATATTTCTGCTCCCTACATGGAGTACCTTACATTTGTCTATGTTAAATTTCATCTGCCAGGTGTCAGCCCAGTCACTAATTAAATTAAGATCCCGCTGTAGCTGCTGAGCCGCTAGTTCAGTATCTGCTACACCACCCACCTTGGTGTCATCTGCAAATTTCACCAGTTTACTGTATATATTGGTGTCTATATCATTTATGTAAATTAGGAACAATAGTGGTCCTAAAATTGAACCCTGCGGTACCCCACTATGAACGCAGGCCCACTGTGACATCGAGCCTCTTATAACTACTCGTTGCTTCCTATCCGTTAACCAGTTATCAATCCAGGTCGCTACAGTTCCTAAAATACCTGTTGCTTTGAGTTTAAGTAAGAGCCTCTTGTGGGGGGGCCTTTTGGAAATCTAAGTAGATGACATCATAGGCCTTCTTATCATCAACTTCCTGAGTAGCTTCCTCAAAAAACTCCAACAGATTTGTTAAACAGGATCTACCTCTCCTAAATCCATGCTGGCTATCCCTCAAAATGTTATTTGAGTCCAGGTAATCTACCATTTTCTCTTTGATTATAGCCTCCATAACTTTACCAGTTATACAAGTTAGACTGATTGGCCTATAGTTTGACAAATTACTTCTATCCCCTTTTTTGAAAATTAGCCAAAATAAACTGTATTCAAACAGACCTTCTACCAATGGAGTCTGTCCAATAAGTAGGTGGTGTTGCTGTAAGTTGTGCCAACAGACACAAAGCAGTGCTGACAAATCATTTGTGTTTCCTATCGTCTCTGTGTAATCCAAAATATTTCCATACAGCAGTCTTTCAGCGACCAATTCTTGCGGATTTTCTCCTCCTCACTCAATTTTGTTAAACCTCTCACAAACATACAGAGCTCGTGCAAAAACTTTGGACTGTTTTTTTTTTTTTTTTTTTTTTAAATATATATATATATATATATAAAATGAAAACTGATACATCAGTATATTTTATATAGTTGCCTGTAGTCCATCACTGTAGCATACAGCCCTTATATAGGCAGGCTAACAAACATTATTAGGTACACCACTTCATTCTGCTAAAGTAACTAAATCATGCAGCTTCATACTCTAATATATAAAAATCACTGCAGCGTACTAAGCTAGTTCGTTAAAAGTTCTTTTAAAATAGCTTAAATAAGTATTGAGGGAAAAACAGCCTACAAGAACTATGAATCAGATTATAATTTACAGACATTACTTCACACAAAGTATTTAGCTATCTAGGTTTATTCCTAGATTATCTATTTTGGTCTTATTTATTTACTTATTTATAATTCACTTTATTATTCATTCACTTGTCATCCTGTTGTCTATCCGTCTTGTCTATGTTCACTGTCTGCAGGAGCACATGCAAGCAAGCATTTCATTGTACATGGTACTCGTACTTGTACACATGACAATTAAAGAATTTAATTTAAGATTGTTTAATTTCAAAATGCACTTTTGATAGGAATGGGTAGTGTTAGAGTAATATGGTATACTGCAGTATTTTGGGTTTACTAGTACAATGCTAGAACTTCAGCAAAATTTATCATGGGGTACTACTCCTCCACTTGACCAATTACTTTCATTTCAAAATACCATGGTATAACCAAAATATTTTTCAAAATACCAGAATGGTGTTGTATAAAGTACTGTACTTTCAGATAGAACTTTGACAAACACATTTTACTTCAAATATTATTTTGTGGAACAAAGTAACTATGCACAAAGTTATGTTTTCTTTCTATTGGTTCAGTCACCCGCACTCAACCAACTACATCTGTTTCATCTACCACTCTGACTGACTGACTCAGTCAAAGAACAAGTAGAACAAGACGGCAGAAGGAGTAATACTTCCCATCCTAACAGACATTTAGATCCTGGTAGTATTTCATGCCCTGCTCTGTGTAATATTATTGTAAATATTTAAAACATTTAAATAGCAGGTAAAATGCTGATATTTTAAAGTTAGAATCAATTCTCAAAATGAGCCATTCAGATAACTCAGTATTGAAAAAAAGCATTGATAAGCACTTCTCTAGTTGTAGTACTGTTGCAGCCTCTAAGCATGCCAGCATCGCATGATGTGCACCCAACAAAAATAGGGCTTTATTAAATTAAAAAAAACACACAAAACAAAAGGACCACAAAGAGACAAAACAAACCAGGCAAATGATGAAACTAAGGCAGGGACAACACAGGAACAGCTATAGTAGACCAGCAGCAAACACAGGGCAACAACAGCGACAACTCACAAAATGACCAACTGGAGAACACAGCAAGGGCAGGCACTTAAATACATTTAACAAGGACTTCAACAAGAGACAGAATTGAGCAGTAACTATTACTCGGAACACAAGCAAAGGTGAGGGCAAGCGGCAGGTAAAGGATCAGCAAGAACAGATAAAGAACAGCAAGAGAGACTAGAAAAACAAGGGTAACTAATCATTACTAAAAACAATAAACAACAACCCAAGTACATAAATCAAGAAAATAAAATGTTTAAAATTACAAACATGGTTGAGGCTGTTTATTGCTTTGTTTATTGCTAAAAAAAATGGGAAGCCTACATGACACAGCTGCCTGCTTAGCCCATTAAGCAATGCTCAGTCCAGGAAGCAGGGAAACACATTAGGGTGTTAACTACAGGAAACAAGGGGAACACAGCTGGCCAAACAGGGAATTCACAGACATAACAAAACGTGGTCTGGGTAGAGACTGATCATGACACAGTTTAGCCACACTAATGCCTAGTCGACTCCTCGACAGAAGATATATTTATAATATATTTATAAACTACTACTATAATACTACTACGTTCACAATATTGTATTTTTTTAGAGGGTTAACATTCAGAGTTTAGTTACAATTACAATGCTATTTTTAATACAAAATGGCACCTTTTCATGACATAACAGTGGATTAATTATTTTGCTAAAAGGTGCTACCACATAATATCCCTCTCTTCATGGAAGTTGGGATGCTGTAAAATAAATATCATTCTATTGAAAATCCAATCATGGCTACAGGCCACTCGTATTTTGCTCGCTTATTGCAATGATTAAGACCAGATTATCAGGGTATTATAAACAATGCATG